>NC_092092.1:87849443-87921943 GCF_045679555.1 Salvelinus alpinus | reverse complement strand
CGTCTCCTCCCCCCTTAACCCGTCTCCCCCTTAACCCGTCTCCTGCCCTTAACCCGTCTCCCCCCCTTAACCCGTCTCCCCCCCTTAACCCGTCTCCCCCCTTAACCCGTCTCCCCCCTTAACCCGTCTCCCCCCTTAACCCGTCTCCCCCTTAACCCGTCTCCTCCCCTTAACCCGTCTCCTCCCTTAACCCATCTCCCCCTTAACCCGTCTCCCCCCTTAACCCGTCTCCCCCTTAACCCGTCTCCCCCTTAACCCGTCTCCCCCCCTTAACCCGTCTCCCCCTTAACCCGTCTCCTCCCTTAACCCGTCTCCTCCCCCCTTAACCCGTCTCCCCCCCTTAACCCGTCTCCCCCCCTTAACCCGTCTCCTCCCCCCTTAACCCGTCTCCTCCCCCCTTAACCCGTCTCCTCCCCCCTTAACCCGTCTCCTCCCCCCTTAACCCGTCTCCCCCCCTTAACCCGTCTCCCCCCCTTAACCCGTCTCCCCCCCTTAACCCGTCTCCCCCCCTTAACCCGTCTCCTCCCCCCTTAACCCGTCTCCCCCTTAACCCGTCTCCCCCTTAACCCGTCTCCCCCTTAACCCGTCTCCCCCTTAACCCGTCTCCTGCCCTTAACCCGTCTCCTCCCCCCTTAACCCGTCTCCTCCCTTAACCCGTCTCCTCCCTTAACCCGTCTCCTCCCCTTAACCCGTCTCCCCCCCCTTAACCCGTCTCCCCCCTTAACCCGTCTCCTCCTTAACCCGTCTCCTGCCCTTAACCCGTTTCCTCCCCCCTTAACCCGTCTCCTCCCTTAACCCGTCTCCTCCCCTTCACCCGTCTCCGCCCCCTTAACCCGTCTCCTCCCTTAACCCGTCTCCCCTCCTTAACCCGTCTCCTCCCTTAACCCGTCTCCCCCCCTTAACCCGTCTCCTCCCCTTAACCCGTCTCCTCCCCTAAACCCGTCCCCTCCCCTTAACCCGTCTCCTCCCTTAACCCGTCTCCTCCCTTAACCCGTCTCCTCCCTTAACCCGTCTCCCCCCCCTTAACCCGTCTCCTCCCCTTAACCCGTCTCCTCCCCTTAACACGTCACCTCCCCTTAACCCGTCTCCTCTCCTTAACCCGTCTCCTCCCCTTAACCCGTCTCCTCCCCCCTCAACCCGTCTCCTCCCCTTAACCCGTCTCCCCCCCTTAACCCGTCTCCTCCCTTAACCCGTCTCCTCCCCCCTTAACCCGTCTCCTCCCTTAACCCGTCTCCTCCCTTAACCCGTCTCCCCCCCTTAACCCGTCTCCTCCCCTTAACCCGTCTCCTCCCTTAACCCGTCTCCTCCCCTTAACCCGTCTCCTCCCCTTAACCCGTCTCCTCCCCTTAACCCGTCTCCCCCTTAACCCGTCTCCTCCCCTTAACCCGTCTCCTCCCCTTAACCCGTCTCCTCCCTTAACCCGTCTCCTCCCCTTAACCCGTCTCCTCCCCTTGACCCGTCTCCTCCCCTTGACCCGTCTCCTCCCCTTAACCCGTCTCCTCCCCTTAACCCGTCTCCCCCTTAACCCGTCTCCTCCCCTTAACCCGTCTCCTCCCCTTAACCCGTCTCCTCCCCTTAACCCATCTCCTCCCTTAACCCGTCTCCCCCCTTAACCCGTCTCCCCCCTTAACCCGTCTCCCCCCCTTAACCCGTGTGTGTGCGTGGTGTGTGTGTGTGGTTTGGCGTGTGTGGATGGTGTGTGTGTGTGTGGTGTGTGTGTGTGTGTTGTGTGTGTGTGTGGTGTGGTGTGATGTGGGTGGTGTGGTGTGTGATATGTGTGTGTGGTGTTGTGTGTTGTGTTGTGTGTGTGTGTGGTGTGGTGTGCGTGTGTGTGTGGTGTGTGTTAATAGATATAAATATAATATATACACAATGAGTAACATGGCTATATACAGGGAGTACCAGGTAATAACATGGCTATATACAGGGAGTACCAGGTAATAACATGGCTATATAGAGGGAGTACCAGGTAATAACATGGCTATATAGAGGGAGTACTAGGTAATAACATGGCTATATACAGGGAGTACCAGGTAATAACATGGCTATATACAGGGACTACCAGGTAATAACATGGCTATATACAGGGAGTACCAGGTAATAACATGGCTATATACAGGGAGTACCAGGTAATAACATGGCTATATAGAGGGAGTACCAGGTAATAACATGGCTATATACAGGGAGTACCAGGTAATAACATGGCTATATACAGGGAGTACCAGGTAATAACATGGCTATATAGAGGGAGTACCAGGTAATAACATGGCTATATAGAGGGAGTACCAGGTAAATACATGGCTATATACAGGGAGTACCAGGTAATAACATGGCTATATACAGGAAGTACCAGCTAATAACATGGCTATATACAGGGAGTACCAGGTAATAACATGGCTATATACAGGGAGTACCAGGTAATAACATGGCTATATACAGGGAGTACCAGGTAAATACATGGCTATATAGAGGGAGTACCAGGTAATAACATGGCTATATAGAGGGAGTACCAGGTAATAACATGGCTATATACAGGGAGTACCAGGTAATAACATGGCTATATACAGGAAGTACCAGCTAATAACATGGCTATATACAGGGAGTACCAGGTAATAACATGGCTATATACAGGGAGTACCAGGTAATAACATGGCTATATAGAGGGAGTACCAGGTAATAACATGGCTATATAGAGGGAGTACCATGTAATAACATGGCTATATACAGGGAGTACCAGGTAAATACATGGCTATATACAGGGAGTACCAGGTAATAACATGGCTATATAGAGGGAGTACCAGGTAATAACATGGCTATATACAGGGAGTACCAGGTAATAACATGGCTATATACAGGGAGTACCAGGTAATAACATGGCTATATACAGGGAGTACCAGGTAAATACATGGCTATATACAGGGAGTACCAGGTAATAACATGGCTATATACAGGGAGTACCAGGTAATAACATGGCTATATACAGGGAGTACCAGGTAATAACATGGCTATATACAGGGAGTACCAGGTAATAACATGGCTATATACAGGGAGTACCAGGTAATAACATGGCTATATACAGGGAGTACCAATTAATAACATGGCTATATACAGGGAGTACCAGGTAATAACATGGCTATTTACAGGAAGGACCAGGTAGTTGAGGTAATATGTACATGTAGGTAGGGGTTACAGTGTCTAGGCAATCAGGATAGATAATAAACAGAGTAGCAGCAGCGTAAGTGAAGATTGTGAACGTGTGTCTATATGTGAGTGTGTGTGTGTGGCGACAATATGTGTGTGTGTGTGTGTGTGTGTTTTGTCATGACTGTCCACGAGAATCCAAATAGGTCAGATCAGGGTTTCAATGAATGACTTCAATCAGATCCCCTTTCACCCGTAGCGAGAGGGGGGGGTCTAGTGGGGGTTAACAACTCACAACCCTGTTGTAACTCAAGAGGACAACTCAGGTCTGCACTCTCAAGATTCACCAGAGGAATGTTCAACAGACCCTTTTTCCCGCTGAAACGAACACGTTCTAAAGCCAATACTGGAACAATATTTCTAACATAGAACGTGGGGTCAGAGGTCACCTATAGAACACTAATGTCATTTAGTTTTTATACTTTGCGATGTCATTAAAAGTGTTATAAAGGAAAACCTGTAACTTGGAAAGTATACCCACTACATATATGACGTTTCCATACGAGGCTTTGTGCATGTAATATGAAAAATGATGAAATCATTTTTTTTTTGTTAAGAGAGGGATGTGATTTGAGAAGATTTAAGAGATAATTGTATTCCATAAACTTTGCACAGTGAGTAATCACCGTCCCTGAGTGACGTCGGGGAGCGTGCCGGTCTTTCCTGCAAACGGTATCAACGATGGGTTAATAATTAACATACCGGACCAGAAAGATGTGAAGCTGCAGCTGCAAGTTTAAAGTGGTTTGAACTTTGAATCTCAACACGAGGTGGAGATGATAAACCCGCACAATCACAGGTACAGCTGATTAGCTGTTCTAATTAAAGTATCTTCGAAAAGCGTAATGAAGTAGGACCATCCTGGTACTCTGCTCAAACCATCGTACTGCTCTACTCTCATCACCCCACTGGAAACCATCGATACGGCTGGATAGCCTAGCTTCAAAGAAGCATCTTCAAGAATGAATGTAAGGAAAGTTCTGGACAACTACAGAGAAGGACAAAAGTAGAAGACTTGTCGGAACCATTTCGGACAATCGGAGCCTTTCAAGCGTGCCTGGAAAAGGCCCAACTCCCTTTCCAAGGCTGGAAGTGGTTAGAGCAGGTAGCCTAGTGGTTAGAGCAGGTAGCCTAGTGGTTAGAGCAGGTAGCCTAGTGGTTAGAGCGGGTAGCCTGGTGGTTAGAGCGTGTAGCCTGGTGGTTAGAGCGGGTAGCCTGGTGGTTAGAGCGGGTAGCCTGGTGGTTAGAGCGGGTAGCCTAGTGGTTAGAGCGGGTAGCCTAGTGGTTAGAGCGGGTAGCCTAGTGGTTAGAGCGGGTAGCCTAGTGGTTAGAGCGGGTAGCCTGGTGGTTAGAGCGGGTAGCCTAGTGGTTAGAGCGGGTAGCCTAGTGGTTAGAGCGGGTAGCCTAGTGGTTAGAGCGGGTAGCCTAGTGGTTAGAGCGGGTAGCCTAGTGGTTAGAGCGGGTAGCCTAATGGTTAGAGCAGGTAGCCTGGTGGTTAGAGCAGGTAGCCTAGTGGTTAGAGCAGGTAGCCTAGTGGTTAGAGCAGGTAGCCTGGTGGTTAGAGCGGGTAGCCTGGTGGTTAGAGCGGGTAGCCTAGTGGTTAGAGCGGGTAGCCTAGTGGTTAGAGCGGGTAGCCTAGTGGTTAGAGCAGGTAGCCTGGTGGTTAGAGCAGGTAGCCTAGTGGTTAGAGCAGGTAGCCTAGTGGTTAGAGCAGGTAGCCTGGTGGTTAGAGCAGGTAGCCTGGTGGTTAGAGCAGGTAGCCTGGTGGTTAGAGCAGGTAGCCTAGTGGTTAGAGCAGGTAGCCTAGTGGTTAGAGCAGGTAGCCTAGTGGTTAGAGCAGGTAGCCTGGTGGTTAGAGCAGGTAGCCTAGTGGTTAGAGCAGGTAGCCTAGTGGTTAGAGCAGGTAGCCTAGTGGTTAGAGCAGGTAGCCTGGTGGTTAGAGCAGGTAGCCTGTTCCCCTGAACAAGGCAGTTAACCCACTGTTCCCCTGAACAAGGCAGTTAACCCACTGTTCCCCTGAACAAGGCAGTTAACCCACTGTTCCCCTGAACAAGGCAGTTAACCCACTGTTCCCCTGAACAAGGCAGTTAACCCACTGTTCCCCTGAACAAGGCAGTTAACCCACTGTTCCCCTGAACAAGGCAGTTAACCCACTGTTCCCCTGAACAAGGCAGTTAACCCACTGTTCCCCTGAACAAGGCAGTTAACCCACTGTTCCCCTGAACAAGGCAGTTAACCCACTGTTCCCCTGAACAAGGCAGTTAACCCACTGTTCCCCTGAACAAGGCAGTTAACCCACTGTTCCCCTGAGCAAGGCAGTTAACCCACTGTTCCCCTGAACAAGGCAGTTAACCCACTGTTCCCTGGGCGTTGAAGACTTGGATGTCGGTTAAAGCAGCTCCCCCCCCCCACACCTCTCTGATTCAGAGGGGTTGGGTTAAATGTGGAAGACACATTTCAGTTGAAGGCGTTCAGTTGTACAACTGACGATCCCCATTTCCTTTCTAAAGAGGAAGCTTCTAACTGTGACTAAAACCTGTAACAGGTTATCACTCCACTAGCGTGGATACCAATAGCGTGGATACCAATAGCGTGGATACCAATAGCGTGGATACCAATAGCGTTGGATCTGTGACATCCACTTGTATTGATCTTCACTAATGCTGCGGGGCTTCGCTCCGACACAACATCAGTTCCCGTTGGCTGTAGTGACCATAACATGGTGGCAATAACAAGGATAATCAAAGTGCCAAACTTTGGGCCTAAAGTAATTTATAAGAGATCACACAAAATGTTTTCCTTTTTTGTTGAAGATGTAAAACATGTTTGTTGCTCTGATGTGTATGAGGAAGTGAATCCAGACACAGCACTGGAAGTATTTGTTAAACTCTTCATGCCAGTTGTTGACCAGCACCTGTTAAGAAAGTAACCGTGACAACTGTTAGAGTCCACTGGATTGATGATGAATTCAAAAGTTCAAAAGAAATTATTCAACAAAGAGGTGTCAAACAAGTCAGGCTGCTCAGCTGATTGGTTGACATACTGTACATTTAGACATTTTTGTGACTAAACTTTAACAAATATAATAATATTACCAAACCAAGATAAATGAAGTCAAACACAATGGAAAAAGACTGGTCCTTTAAATTCTATCACGGGCAGAAAACTCAATTTTTTATTTATTTTTATTTTATTTAACCTTTATTTAACCAGGTAGGCAAATTGAGAACACGTTCTCATTTACAATTGCGACCTGGCCAAGATAAAGCAAAGCAGTTCGACACATACAACAACACATAGTTACACATGGAGTAAAACAACATATAGTCAATAATACAGTGAAAAAAAATAAAATAAGTCTATATACAATGTGAGCAAGTGAGGTGAGATAAGGGAGGTGAAGGCAAACAAATATATGTATAAATAAATAAAAATATAAAAGGCCATGGAGGCGAAGTGAGTACAACACAGCACGTAAAATAAAAACTAAAAAAACAATGGAATGGTTGGTTTGCGGTGGAAGAAAGTGCAAAGTAGAGACAGAAATAAAGGGGTGCAAAGGAGCAAAATAAATTAATAAATAAATACAGTAGGTAAAGAGGTAGTTGTTTGGGCTAAATTGTAGATGGGTTATATACAGGTGCAGTAATCTATGAGCTGCTCTGACAGCTGGTGCTTAAAGCTAGTGAGGGAGATAGGTGTTTCCAGTTTCAGAGATTTTTGTAGTTCGTTCCAGTCATTGGCAGCAGAGAACTGGAAGGAGAGGCGTCCAAAGGAAGAATTGGTTTTGGGGGTGACTAGAGAGATATACCTGCTGGAGCGCGTGCTACAGGTAGGTGCTGCTATGGTGACCAGCGAGCTGAGATAAGGGGGGACTTTACCTAGCAGGGTCTTGTAGATGACCTGGAACCAGTGGGTTTGGCGACGAGTATGAAGCGAGGGCCAGCCAACGAGAGTGTACAGGTCGCAGTGGTGGGTAGTATATGGGGCTTTGGTGACAAAACGGATGGCACTGTGATAGACTGCATCCAATTTATTGAGTAGGGTTTTGGAGGCTATTTTGTAAATGACATCACCGAAGTCGAGGATTGGTAGGATGGTCAGTTTTACAAGGGTATGTTTGGCAGCATGAGTAAAGGATGCTTTGTTGCGGAATAGGAAGCCAATTCTAGATTTGACTTTGGATTGGAGATGTTTGATGTGAGTCTGGAAGGAGAGTTTGCAGTCTAACCAGACACCTAGGTATTTGTAGGTGTCCACATATTCTAAGTCAGAGCCGTCCAAAGTAGTGATGTTGGACAGGCGGGCAGGAGCAGGCAGCGATCGGTTGAAGAGCATGCATTTGGTTTTACTTGTATTTAAGAGCAGTTGGAGGCCACGGAAGGAGAGTTGTATGGCATTGAAGCTCGCCTGGAGGGTTGTTAACACAGTGTCAAAAGAAGGGCCAGAAGTATACAGAATAGTGTCGTCTGCGTAGAGGTGGATCAGAGAATCACCAGCAGCAAGAGCGACATCATTGATGTAAACAGAGAAGAGAGTCGGTCCAAGAATTCATATCCATCGTTCATTGAAGTTGATTGGTCATTTATAACATAACTTTTCGATATTAGCCAATCATTTCAATAACTATTTCACTAGTAAAATGGAAAAGCTCAGCAGTGAAATGACATCATTGAACAGTGAGCCATAATGTCTTTGAATAAAATATCTAGTAAATGAAGGAGAAAGATTTGCTGTTTTGAATTTGGTCAAGTTAATGTGGGAGAGGTGGAACAACTATTGTTATCCATCAATAATGAGCTAACAGTTTCACTCATTACTCAAAGCTGGACAGGAAGGTCAACACAATATCCTTCAGTTTGGCATCAGCTGTCGTGGTGAGATGGTGGTTAGCAGGGCCTGGTGCTTAGGAAGGCCTTCTCAAACCTGGTGATCTTGGAAGGGTCCATCTTGTCAAAATGACCTCTGAAAAGAGTCAGTGTAACCCTAACTAACCCTGGTAATAGTCTGATAGGAGTCAGTGTAACTAACCCTGGTAATAGTCTGATAGGAGTCAGTGTAACCCTAACTAACCCTGGTAATAGTCTGATAGGAGTCAGTGTAACTAACCCTGGTAATAGTCTGATAGGAGTCAGTGTAACCCTAACTAACCATGGAAATAGTCTGATAGGAGTCAGTGTAACTAACCCTGGTAATAGTCTGATAGGAGTCAGTGTAACTAACCCTGGTAATAGTCTGATAGGAGTCAGTGTAACTAACCCTGGTAAAAGTCTGATAGGAGTCAGTGTAACCCTAACTAACCCTGGTAATAGTCTGATAGGAGTCAGTGTAACTAACCCTGGTAATAGTCTGATAGGAGTCAGTGTAACTAACCCTGGTAATAGTCTGATAGGAGTCAGTGTAACCCTAACTAACCCTAGTAATAGTCTGATAGGAGACAGTGTAACTAACCCTGGTAATAGTCTGATAGGAGTCAGTGTAAGCCTAACTAACCCTGGTAATAGTCTGATAGGAGTCAGTGTAACTAACTCTAGTAATAGTCTGATAGGAGTCAGTGTAACTAACCCTGGTAATAGTCTGATAGGAGTCAGTGTAACCTTAACTAACCCTGGTAATAGTCTGATAGGAGTCAGTGTAACTAACCCTGGTAATAGTCTGATAGGAGTCAGTGTAACCCTAACTAACCCTGGTAATAGTCTGATATGAGTCAGTGTAACTAACCCTGGTAAAAGTCTGATAGGAGTCAGTGTAACTAACCCTGGTAATAGTCTGATAGGAGTCAGTGTAACTAACCCTGGTAATAGTCTGATAGGAGTCAGTGTAACCCTAACTAACCTTGGTAATGGTCTGATAGGAGTCAGTGTAACTATCCCTGGTAATAGTCTGATAGGAGTCAGTGTAACTAACCCTGGTAATAGTCTGATAGGAGTCAGTGTAACTAACCCTGGTAATAGTCTGATAGGAGTCAGTGTAACCCTAACTAACCTTGGTAATGGTCTGATAGGAGTCAGTGTAACTATCCCTGGTAATAGTCTGATAGGAGTCAGTGTAACTAACCCTGGTAATAGTCTGATAGGAGTCAGTGTAACCCTAACTATCCCTGGTAATAGTCTGATAGGAGTCAGTGTAACTAACCCTGGTAATAGTCTGATAGGAGTCAGTGTAACTAACCCTGGTAATAGTCTGATAGGAGTCAGTGTAACTAACCCTGGTAATAGTCTGATAGGAGTCAGTGTAACTAACCCTGGTAATAGTCTGATAGGAGTCAGTGTAACTAACCCTGGTAAAAGTCTGATAGGAGTCAGTGTAACCCTAACTAACCCTGGTAATAGTCAGATAGGAGTCAGTGTAACTAACCCTGGTAATAGTCTGATAGGAGTCAGTGTAACCCTAACTAACCCTGGTAATAGTCTGATAGGAGTCAGTGTAACTAACCCTGGTAATAGTCTGATAGGAGTCAGTGTAACCCTAACTAACCCTGGTAATAGTCTGATAGGAGTCAGTGTAACCCTAACTAACCCTGGTAATAGTCTGATAGGAGTCAGTGTAACTATCCCTGGTAATAGTCTGATAGGAGTCAGTGTAACTAACCCTGGTAATAGTCTGATAGGAGTCAGTGTAACTAACCCTGGTAATAGTCTGATAGAAGTCAGTGTAACCCTAACTAACCCTGGTAATAGTCTGATAGGAGTCAGTGTAACTAACCCTAGTAATAGTCTGATAGGAGTCAGTGTAACTAACCCTGGTAATAGTCTGATAGGAGTCAGTGTAACCCTAACTAACCCTGGTAATAGTCTGATAGGAGTCAGTGTAACCCTAACTAACCCTGGTAATAGTCTGATAGGAGTCAGTGTAACTAACCCTGTTAATAGTCTGATAGGAGTCAGTGTAACTAACCCTGGTAATAGTCTGATAGGAGTCAGTGTAACTAACCCTGGTAATAGTCTGATAGGAGTCAGTGTAACTAACCCTGGTAATAGTCTGATAGGAGTCAGTGTAACTAACCCTGGTAATAGTCTGATAGGAGTCAGTGTAACCCTAACTAACCCTGGTAATAGTCTGATAGGAGTCAGTGTAACTAACCCTGGTAATAGTCTGATAGGAGTCAGTGTAACTAACCCTGGTAATAGTCTGATAGGAGTCAGTGTAACCCTAACTTTCCCTGGTAATAGTCTGATAGGAGTCAGTGTAACCCTAACTAACCCTGGTAATAGTCTGATAGGAGTCAGTGTAACTAACCCTGGCAATAGTCTGCTAGGAGTCAGTGTAACCCTAACTAACCCTGGTAATAGTCTGATAGGAGTCAGTGTAACCCTAACTAACCCTGGTAATAGTCTGATAGGAGTCAGTGTAACCCTAACTAACCCTAGTAATAGTCTGATAGGAGTCAGTGTAACTAACCCTAGTAATAGTCTGATAGGAGTCAGTGTAACTAACCCTGGCAATAGTCTGCTAGGAGTCAGTGTAACCCTAACTAACCCTGGTAATAGTCTGATAGGAGTCAGTGTAACCCTAACTAACCCTGGTAATAGTCTGCTAGGAGTCAGTGTAACCCTAACTAACCCTGGTAATAGTCTGCTAGGAGTCAGTGTAACCCTAACTAACCCTGGTAATAGTCTGATAGGAGTCAGTGTAACTAACCCTAGTAATAGTCTGATAGGAGTCAGTGTAACTAACCCTGGTAATAGTCTGATAGGAGTCAGTGTAACCCTAACTAACCCTGGTAATAGTCTGATAGGAGTCAGTGTAACTAACCCTGGCAATAGTCTGCTAGGAGTCAGTGTCTGATAGGAGTCAGTGTAACCCTAACTAACCCTGGTAATAGTCTGATAGGAGTCAGTGTAACTAACCCTGTTAATAGTCTGATAGGAGTCAGTGTAACTAACCCTGGTAATAGTCTGATAGGAGTCAGTGTAACTAACCCTGGTAATAGTCTGATAGGAGTCAGTGTAACTAACCCTGGTAATAGTCTGATAGGAGTCAGTGTAACCCTAACTAACCCTGGTAATAGTCTGATAGGAGTCAGTGTAACTAACCCTGGTAATAGTCTGATAGGAGTCAGTGTAACCCTAACTAACCCTGGTAATAGTCTGATAGGAGTCAGTGTAACTAACCCTGGTAATAGTCTGATAGGAGTCAGTGTAACTAACCCTGGTAATAGTCTGATAGGAGTCAGTGTAACCCTAACTATCCCTGGTAATAGTCTGATAGGAGTCAGTGTAACCCTAACTAACCCTGGTAATAGTCTGATAGGAGTCAGTGTAACTAACCCTGGCAATAGTCTGCTAGGAGTCAGTGTAACCCTAACTAACCCTGGTAATAGTCTGCTAGGAGTCAGTGTATCCCTAACTAACCCTGGTAATAGTCTGATAGGAGTCAGTGTAACCCTAACTAACCCTAGTAATAGTCTGATAGGAGTCAGTGTAACTAACCCTAGTAATAGTCTGATAGGAGTCAGTGTAACTAACCCTGGCAATAGTCTGCTAGGAGTCAGTGTAACCCTAACTAACCCTGGTAATAGTCTGATAGGAGTCAGTGTAACCCTAACTAACCCTGGTAATAGTCTGCTAGGAGTCAGTGTAACCCTAACTAACCCTGGTAATAGTCTGCTAGGAGTCAGTGTAACCCTAACTAACCCTGGTAATAGTCTGAAAGGAGTCAGTGTAACCCTAACTAACCCTGGTAATAGTCTGATAGGAGTCAGTGTAACTAACCCTGGTAATAGTCTGATAGGAGTCAGTGTAACCCTAACTAACCCTGGTAATAGTCTGATAGAAGTCAGTGTAACTATCCCTGGTAATAGTCTGATAGGAGTCAGTGTAACTAACCCTGGTAATAGTCTGATAGGAGTCAGTGTAACCCTAACTAACCCTGGTAATAGTCTGATAGGAGTCAGTGTAACCCTAACTAACCCTGGTAATAGTCTGATAGGAGTCAGTGTAACTAACCCTGGTAATAGTCTGAAAGGAGTCAGTGTAACCCTAACTAACCCTGGTAATAGTCTGATAGGAGTCAGTGTAACTAACCCTGGTAATAGTCTGATAGGAGTCAGTGTAACCCTAACTAACCCTGGTAATAGTCTGATAGGAGTCAGTGTAACCCTAACTAACCCTGGTAATAGTCTGATAGGAGTCAGTGTAACTAACCCTGGTAAGAGTCTGATAGGAGTCAGTGTAACTAACCCTGGTAATAGTCTGATAGGAGTCAGTGTAACCCTAACTAACCCTGGTAATAGTCTGATATGTTTGTTTGGTTTAGACCAACTTCATCTGTCTCCTCTACAGAGAGGTGAACAGAACATACAGGGTTATCCCTGAGGACCCCAAACCTGAGTCGTGTCCCCCTGCTCCTCTACAGAGAGGTGAACAGAACATACAGGGTTATCCCTGAGGACCCCAAACCTGAGTCGTGTCCCCCTGCTCCTCTACAGAGAGGTGAACAGAATATACAGGGTTATCCCTGAGGACCCCAAACCTGAGTCGTGTCCCCCTGCTCCTCTACAGAGAGGTGAACAGAATATACAGGGTTATCCCTGAGGACCCCAAACCTGAGTCGTGTCCCCCTGCTCCTCTACAGAGAGGTGAACAGAACATACAGGGTTATCCCTGAGGACCCCAAACCTGAGTCGTGTCCCCCTGCTCCTCTACAGAGAGGTGAACAGAACATACAGGGTTATCCCTGAGGACCCCAAACCTAAGTCGTGTCCCCCAGCTCCTCTACAGAGAGGTGAACAGAACATACAGGGTTATCCCTGAGGACCCCAAACCTGAGTCGTGTCCCCCAGCTCCTCTACAGAGAGGTGAACAGAATATACAGGGTTATCCCTGAGGACCCCAAACCTGAGTCGTGTCCCCCAGCTCCTCTACAGAGAGGTGAACAGAACATACAGGGTTATCCCTGAGGACCCCAAACCTGAGTCGTGTCCCCCAGCTCCTCTACAGAGAGGTGAACAGAACATACAGGGTTATCTCTGAGGACCCCGAACCTGAGTCGTGTCCCCCAGCTCCTCTAACACCACATAGACCTGTATGCAGGGCCTTCTTCTATGGTTCTGGTTATTCCATGACCTCCTATGGAGGTCCCCCTCAGCAGAGCAGAGAGAGACAGGAGTTCATGTGAAGAAAAAAGAAAGAAAGAACCGCAATCCCAGAAGAGAGAGAAAGAAGGAGGATGAGAGGAATTAAATGATATCATCTGTTCTTGTTTTACCTTTTGTCTAGCGAGCGACACGTGGTGGAAAATGAGCTTCTCAGTCAGTTATTTGAAGAGCTGGATCTGTTATCCTTGTTATTATATTCCGTAGCAGAGACATAACAGCCGAGGTCTCCTGTTAGACACAGGTGGTCCCTCCGTCTCCACGCACACGCACACACACACACACACACACACACGCACACGCACACGCACACGCACACGCACACACACAACGAAGACTGTGTTCAGGGCCAAGCTGTGCTGGGGTCACGGGTCGGAGGAAGAAGGGGGTTGGGGGGGTTGAAGACACGGACAGATGCATGTGAATTTAGGTAAGGGTGTTACATTTCAACACCTGCTTTCCTTGGCCTGTTAGCCCAGCCGGCTGGTCACCGTGTGTAGAGACAGTGATAATTAATCTGCTCTCCAGCTTTAGAGGAGCCGTCTGCACGGAGGAACACCGTCTAAAACCTACATTTGTTCAACAAATTACTCACATATGTTCTTCTCTGAAGAGAGAGAGAGAGATAGGAGGAGAGAGATAGGAGGAGAGAGATAGGAGGAGAGAGATAGGAGGAGAGAGATAGGAGGAGAGAGATAGGAGGAGATAGAGAAATGTGAATTGAAGAGTCTTGTCGTCCCACAGAGTTCTACTCCACAAGGAGGACAGGAGTCTTGTCGTCCCACAGAGTTCTACTCCACAAGGAGGTCAAGAGTCTTGTCGTCCCACAGAGTTCTACTCCACAAGGAGGACAAGAGTCTCATCGTCCCACAGAGTTCTACTCCACAAGGAAAGGACCTCTTGGATGAGTCCCAAACGGCATCCTATTCCCTACGTATATAGTGGTAAAAAGTAGTGCACTATGAAGGAAATAGGGTGCCATTTAGTCACAGATCGTCCACCTTTAACTAGTCAGTCAATCAGTCAGCCAGCCTTCCATTTAACTAGTCAGTCAGTCAGCCAGCCTTCCGTCTAGCTCTTTAATTAGTCAATCAGTCAGCCGGCCTTCCGTCTAGCTCTTTAACTAGTCAGTCAATCAGTCAGCCAGCCTTCCGTCTAGCTCTTTAACTAGTCAGTCAATCAGTCAGCCAGCCTTCCATTTAACTAGTCAGTCAATCAGTCAGCCAGCCTTCTATTTATTTAACTAGTCAGTCAATCAGTCAGCCAGCCTTCCGTCTAGCTCTTTAACTAGTCAGTCAATCAGTCAGCCGGCCTTCCGTCTAGCTCTTTAATTAGTCAATCAGTCAGCCAGCCTTCCATCTAGCTCTTTAACTAGTCAGTCAATCAGTCAGCCAGCCTTCCATTTAACTAGTCAGTCAATCAGTCAGTCAGCCAGCCTTCCATCTAGCTCTTTAACTAGTCAGTCAATCAGTCAGCCAGCCTTCCGTCTAGCTCTTTAACTAGTCAGTCAATCAGTCAGCCAGCCTTCCATTTAACTAGTCAGTCAATCAGTCAGCCAGCCTTCCATTTAATTAGTTAATCAGTCAGCCAGCCTTCCATTTAACCAGTCAGTCAATCAGTCAGCCAGCCTTCCATTTAATTAGTTAATCAGTCAGCCAGCTTTCCGTATAGCTCTTTAACTAGTCAGTCAATCAGTCAGCCAGCTTTCCGTCTAGCTCTTTAACTAGTCAGTCAATCAGTCAGCCATCCTTCCATTTAACTAGTCAGTTAATCAGTCAGCCAGCAAGTCTGCAAGCCAGTTTGCCAGTTATCCAGTCAGTCAGTCAGTCAATTATCCAGTCAGTCTTTCAGTCAGCCGGTCAGTCAGTCCTAAAACTCTACATGATGAAGGAATGACGTAAATTCTTAGTCAGAATATGATGGCTAATCGGGGTGAACTGAAGCTGTGTAGAACATTGAGAGGGGGAGGGTGATATCTACTGAGGTGCGAGTCATCAGGATGTTCCTCTCTCACAGCTCCAGCTGATGACAACACCTGTCTGTCCATCACCTGTCTGTCATCCACAGTATCAAGTTGTGGTTCAGTTTCTCAGCGCTGAGTGGGTCCCCTCTGTTTCTGATGTTATATATATAGAGAGAGAGAGGAGACTATGTATGCATGACCATGATCCAGTGTGATGAGAAAACAGTGCTGTGAGGAGACTGTTATTGTAACTTCAACACAGAGCAGAACAGAATAGAACATAACAGAATAGAACAGAGTAGAGCAGAACAGAACAGAACACTACAGAATAGAGTAGAACAGAGTAGAGCAGAACAGAACACTACTGAGTAGAGTAGAACAGAGTAGAATAGAGCAGAACAGAACACTACAGAGTAGAGTAGAACAGAGTAGAACAGAATAGAGCAGAACAGAGTAGAATATAGCAGAACACTACAGAGTAGAGTAGAACAGAGTAGAGTAGAGTAGAATAGAGCAGAACAGAGTAGAATATAGCAGAACAGAACACTACAGAGTAGAGTAGAACAGAGTAGAACAGAACAGAATTGAACGTAACAGAACAGAGTAGATCAGAACAGAGTAGAACAAAACAGAGTAGCTCAGAATAGAGTAGAACAGAACAGAGCTGAGCAGATCAGATTTGAAAATAGCAGAGTAGACAGAACAGAACAGAGCAGAGTAGATCAGAACAGAGTAGAATATAGCAGAACACTACAGAGTAGAGTAGAACAGAGCAGAGTAGATCAGAACCGAAAAGAACAGAGCAGGAATCCATTCTGGAACAGATGGTGGAGGCCTTTTGTAGAACCCTTGGCTCCAAGACCCACCCTACCTCCCCAACTATTTACATAGCAAGGCAGCTGCTCCTTCCCTCCTTCCCTCCCTCCCCCCATCTCTCACCCCAATAACTATAACCTCTCTCTCTGTCTCTCTTTCTTTCTCTCTCTCTCTGTAACGAACGTCGTCGGGAGAAGGAGAAGAGGACCAAGGTGCAGCGTGGTAAGTATTCATAAAACTTTTAATAAATACGAACACTTGAACAAAAACAACAAGTAACAAAAACAACAAGTACCTAAGTATGGTTCTCAATCAGAGACAACAATAGACAGCTGCCTCTGATTGAGAACTACACCAGGCCAAACACCTAGAAATACAAAACATAGAACAAAACATAGAATGTCCACCCCAACTCATGCCCTGACCAAACAAAAATAGAGACACCCCAAAGGTGCGGACTCCGGCCGCAAAACCTGTAACCTATAGGGGAGGGTCTGGGTGGGCATTTCACCGCGGTGGCGGCTCTGGTGCGGGACGTAGACCCCGCTCCACCTCTGGCTTGGCCCACTTAGGTGGTGCCTCTAGAGCGGGGACCCTCTCTACCGACCCCGGACTGGGGACCCTAGCAGCGGGCCCCAGACAGGAGGGCGACTCTGGCGGCTCTGGACAGGAGGGCGACTCTGGCGGCTCCGGACAGGAGGGCGACTCTGGCGGCTCCGGACAGGAGGGCGACTCTGGCGGCTCCGGACAGGAGGGCGACTCTGGCGGCTCCGGACAGGAGGGCGACTCTGGAGGCTTCGTGCCATGGATCACCACTGGAGGCTTCGTGCCATGGATCACCACTGGAGGCTTCGTGCCATGGATCACCACGGGAGGTTTCGTGCCATGGATCATCACTGGAGGCTTCTTGCCATGGATCATCACCTGGGGCTTCGTGCCATGGATCACCACGGGAGGCTTCGTGCCATGGATCACCACTGGAGGCTTCGTGCCATGGATCACCACTGGAGGCTTCGTGCCATGGATCACCACTGGAGGCTTCGTGCCATGGATCATCACTGGAGGCTTCGTGCCATGGATCATCACTGGAGGCTTCTTGCCTGCAATACACAAAACAGAAAACAGCTACCCACCAAGCACAGGTGGGAATGAGGCTACCTAAGTATGGTTCTCAATCAGAGACAACGAAAGACAGCTTCCTCTGATTGAGAACCACACCCGGCCAAACACCTAGAAATACAAAACATAGAACAAAACATAGAATGCCCACCCCAACTCACGCCCTGACCAAACCAAAATAAAGACTTAAAAAAGGAACCAAGGTCAGGGCGTGACACTTTCTCTCAATTCAAAAGGCTTTATTGGCATGGGAAACATGTTTACATTGCCAAACCAAGTGAAATAGAAAATAAAGAAAAGGGAAATAAACAAGGGAAACATTAGTAAACATTACTCACAAAAGTTTTAAAATAACAATGTTGTATTATTGGCCATGTACAGTGAAGTATGAAAGGGAAAATAAATAAACAGATAAATACAGGTTGTATTTACAATGTTGTTTGTTCTCCACTGGTTGTCCTTTTCTCATGGTAACGGCCCACACATCTTGCTGCTGTATTTCACCTAACAGATATGGGACTATCAATGTTTGTGGGATCTGTGGGAAATATGTGTCTCTAATATGGTCATACATTTGGCAGGAGGTTAGGAAGTGCAGCTCAGTTTCCACCTCATTTTGTGGGCAGTGTGCACATAGCCTGTCTTCACTTGAGATCCAGGTCTGCCTACAGTGGCCTTTCTCAATAGCAAGGCTATGCTCACTGAGTCTGTACATAGTAAAGGATTTTCTTCATTTTGGGTCAGTCACAGTGTTCTTACAGAGCTCTGTATTCTTCCACTGTGTACTTTCTGTTTAGGGCCAGATAGCATTCTAGTTTGATCTGTTTTTTTGTTGATACTTTTCAGTGTGTCAAGTAATTATCTTGTTGTTTTCTCATGATTGGTTGGGTCTAATTGGTGGGTCTGATTGGTTGGGTCTAATTGGTGGGTCTAATTGGTTAGGTCTAATTGGTTGGGTCTGATTGGTTGGGTCTGATTGGTTGGGTCTGATTGGTTGGGTCTGATTGGTTGGGTCTAATTGGTTGGGTCTGATTGGTTGGGTCTAATTGGTTGGGTCTAATTGGTTGGGTCTAATTGGTTGGGTTTGATTGGTTGGGTCTAATTGGTTGGGTCTGATTGGTTGGGTCTAATTGGTTGGGTTTGATTGGTTGGGTCTGATTGGTTGGGTCTGATTGGTTGGGTCTAATTGGTTGGGTCTAATTGGTTGGGTCTGATTGGTTGGGTCTGATTGGTTGGGTTTGATTGGTTGGGTCTGATTGGTTGGGTCTAATTGTGTTTCTGTCCTGGGGCTCTGTGGGGTCTGTTTGTGTTTGTGAACAGAGCCCCAAAACTAGCTGGCTGAGGGGACTCCTCCAGGTTCATCACTCTGAAGGTGAGGGCTTTGTGGTGGGACTGTCTGGGCATCACTTCCTTTTAGGTGGTTGTAGAATTTAACAGCTCTTTTCCGGAATTTGAGGGTATTCTGCTCTGCAAGCATTGTTTAGGGTTTTGAGTTGAACACAAAGTATATTTTTGCAGAATTCTGCATGCAGAGTCTCAATTGGGTGTTTGTCCCATTTTGTGAATTCTTGGTAGATGAGTGGACACCATACCTCACAACCATAGAAGGCAATGGATTGCCACAAACATTTATAAACATAAGAATGAGTGTGAGTTTTTGTCATAACCCGGGCTCGTGGGAAGTGGGAAGCTCTTAAAGGACCAGGGCAAAAATAATAATATAATAATAATCAATAATTTGACTCTTTATTTAACCATCTTACATATAAAACCTTATTTATTCATCAACAATTGTGAATAACTCACCACAGGTCAATGAGAAGGGTGTGTTTGAAAGGATGCACATAACTCTGCAATGTTGGGTTGTATTGGAGAGAGTCTCAGTCTTAAATCATTTTCCACACACAGTCTGTGCCTGTATTTAGTTTTCATGCTAGTGAGGCCCAAGAATCCACTCTCACATAGGTACGTGGTTGCAAAGGGTATCAGTGTCCTAACAACGCGATTTGCCAAGGCAGGATATTCTGAGAGCAGCCCAATCCAGAAATCTGGCAGTTTTCACAGAAACGCTTGTTGAGGCTCTCTTGTTCAGATATCGGTAAGTGGACTGGAGGCAGGGCATGAAAGGGATAACGAATCCAGTTGTTTGTGTCATCCCAACTCACTCAGGTGATTCTCTATATCACATTGTCCGTAAGCTTGAGTTCATTTGCACACAAAAATTCATACAATGATGGAAAGACCTGTGTGTTGTCCTTGTTAATGCAGACAGAAAAGAGTTCTAACTTCTTAATCATAGCCTCAATTTTGTCCTGCACATTGAATATAGTTGCAGAGAGTCCCTGTAATCCTAGATTCAGATCAGTCAAGCGAGAAAAAACATCACGCAGTTAGGCCAGTCGTGTGAGAAACTCGTCATCATGCAAGCGGTCAGACAAGTGAAAATTATGGTCAGTAAAGAAAACTTTAAGCTCGTCTCTCAATTTTTTTTAAGTGTCAATACTTTGCCCCTTGATAACCAGCACTTCTGTATGTTGTAAAAGCGTCACATGGTCGCTGCCCATATCATTGCATAGTGCAGAAAATACACGAGAGTTCAGGGGCCTTGCTTTAACAAAGTTAACCATTAACCATTTTCACTGTAATGTCCAAAATGTCTTTCAAGCTGTCAGGCATTCCCTTGGCAGCAAGAGCCTCTGGGTGGATGCTGCAGTGTACCCAAGTGGCGTCGGGAGCAACTGCTTGCACGCACGTTACCACTTCACTATGTCTCCCTGTCATGGCTTTTGCTCCATCAGTGCAGATACCAACACATCTTGACCACCAAAGTCCATTTGATGTCACAAAGCTGTCCAGTACTTACAAAATATCCTCTCCTGTTGTCCTGGTTTCCAGTGGTTTGCAGAAGAGGATGTCTTCCTTAATTGACCCCCCATAAACGTAACAGACATAATAATTGTTTCAAAACATCTGCCATGTCACTGATGCGTCGTGAAACAGTGCTGTTTGATGAAGACATTGTCTGTATAGTTTTTTGGGACCTTTCCCTCAGCATTGTCCCAGTCATATCCACGGCAGCAGGAATAATTAAGTCCTCCACAATCGTTTTGGGCTTGCCTGTCCTAGCCACTCGGTAGCTCACCATATAAGATGCTTCTAGCCCCTTCTTATTAATGGTATCTGTTGCTTTTATACATGTCTTACTACTCGAAAGTTGTCTTAATTCTCACTCAAAACACTCCTGTGGCTTATTTTCCAAATTGGCATGTTTTGTTTCTAAATGTCTGCGCAAGAGGGAAGGTTTCATCGAGTTGTGAGATAGTACTTTATCACATATTACACACTGTGGCTGAGGAAAGGCACTTCTCCCAATATAAGTGAACCTCAAATCAATGTAGTTCTCATCATTATTGCTCCTCTTCGATGGTCCAACGTCCCTGTCTGTTGTTCGGTGGTTTCCCGGGTAAGCGGGCAGTAGCTCTTCGACTGCATCAGATTCACAACGGTCAGTGTCCATGCTAGCTGGGCTAACAACAAATGTAGAATTACTGATGCTAGCATTGGATGTGCTCGTGGAAGCAGAACAACTTGTGTCGTCGACAGGTGCAGGTTGTAGTACTGCTGGTAGTAGCAGTACTATCAGTAGAATTGGTATGTGTCTCTATGGATGTGGGCCTTACTTTTTTTAACCATTTATCAATTTTCGAGCAAACAGAATGACCAGCAGCTACGTTTGGCTACATACGGACCATTAGGGGAATTCCCGCGAGAGACTAACGGTTAACGTGATTGGATGTTCATTATTTGACTAGGCTACCTGTATTTGACATTGTGTTATTATTTCGCTGAACACTAGATGGTTGAATATGATTTTTGGCTGTGAAACGAGGCAACTCAGGCGAGAGGAAAACCTTACCCAAATGTATAGCCCCGTTGGAAAATATATAAATGGACTGTTTTAATTTTATTGTATTTTATTTAAAAAAAATGTGAATCACATTTTTATTTGGCAAACCCCCGACTGCATTGCGCGTACCCCAGTTTACGAATACCTGCTCTAGGGCAACATTTTATTTTAATATTTTATTTATTGGCTACGGGACCTTTATTGGAACACCATTATGTTGGTCTTATTGAGATTTATTGTCAGGGTCCAGGTCTGACAGAATCTGTGCAGAAGATCTAGGTGCTGCTATAGGCCCTCCTTGGTTGGGGACAGAAGCACCAGATCATCAGTAAACAGTAGACATTTGACTTCAAATTCTATTAGGGTGAGGCCGGGTGCTGCAGACAGCATGCAGGTGCCCGGCCCGCCACAAGGAGACGCTAGAGCAAGATGAGACAAGCAAATCTCGGCCAGACAAACCCTCCCCTAACCCAGACAGCGCTGGGCCAATTGTGCGCCGCCTCATGGGTCTCCCGGTTACGGCCTGCTGTGACACAGCCTGGGATCGAACCCCAGGCTGTAGAGATGCTTCTAGCACTGCGATGCACTCAGTTTGTTTACCCTAACACACACGGTTTATCTCCAAGCACACTGGGCACAGACCTTCCATCTATCTATCTCCAAACAGACTGGGCACAGACCTTCCATCTGTCTATCTCCAAACAGACTGGGCACAGACCTTCCATCTGTCTATCTCCAAACAGACTGGGCACAGACCTTCCATCTGTTTATCTCCAAACACACTGGGCACAGACCTTCCATCTATCTATCTCCAAACACACTGGGCACAGACCTTCCATCTATCTATCTCCAAACACACTGGGCACAGACCTTCCATCTGTCTATCTCCAAACACACTGGGCACAGACCTTCCATCTGTCTATCTCCAAACACACTGGGCACAGACCTTCCATCTGTTTATCTCCAAACACACTGGGCACAGACCTTCCATCTGTCTATCTCCAAACACACTGGGCACAGACCTTACATCTGTCTATCTCCAAACACACTGGGCACAGACCTTCCATCTATCTATCTCCAAACACACTGGGCACAGACCTTCCATCTGTCTATCTCCAAACACACTGGGCACAGACCTTCCATCTGTCTATCTCCAAACACACAGGGCACAGACCTTCCATCTATCGATCTCCAAACACACTGGGCACAGACCTTCCATCTGTCTATCTCCAAACACACTGGGCACAGACCTTCCATCTATCTATCTCCAAACACACAGGGCACAGACCTTCCATCTATCGATCTCCAAACACACTGGGCACAGACCTTCCATCTGTCTATCTCCAAACACACTGGGCACAGACCTTCCATCTGTCTATCTCCAAACACACTGGGCACAGACCTTCCATCTATCTATCTCTACCGCAGATCTTATTCTGTTCAGAAACCTGCTCTAAAATAATTTGCCCAGGCAGCCAGCGCCGAGAACCTCGTCAGGGACCTCAGGGTTCAAATTCCAACCATATGTTCTGTTCTCCAATGTTCCACTATGATGCCCTGCAGAGAGAGACGTGAGAGACTGATAGTAAAGGTCACAGGGTTCTGATGTTCTGCTAATGACTTTCTGACATTCCAAAGGTTCTGTACCAATGTTCCAAGGCCTTATGAGGGGAAAAGTTTGGACACACCTACTCATTCAAGGGTTTTTCTTTATTTTTACTATTTTCTACATTGTTGAATAATAGTGAAGACATCAAAACTATGAAATAACACATACAGTCATGTAGAAACAAAAAAAGTGTTAAACAAATCAAAATATATTTTTTAGATTTTTCAAAGTAGCCACCATTTGCCTTGATGACAGTTTTGCACACTTTTGGCATTCTCTCAACCAGCTTCATCAGGAATGCTTTTCCAACAGTCTTGAAGGAGTTCCTACATGTGCTGAGCACTTGTTGGCTGCTTTTCCTTCACTCTGTGGTACAACTCATCCTAAATCATCTCAATTGGGTTGAGTTCAGGTGATTGTGGAGGCCAGGTCATCTGATGCAGAACTCCATCACTCTCCTTCTCGGTCAAATAGCCCTTACACAGCCTGGATGTATGTTGGGTCATTGTCCTGTTGAAAAACAAACGATAGTCCCACTAAGGGCAAACCAGATGGGATATCGTATTGCTGCAGAATGCTGTGGTAGCCAAGCTGGTTAAGTGTGCCTTGAATTCTAAATAAATCAGACAGTGTAACCAGCAAAGCACCATCACATCTCCTCCTCCATGCTTCACAGTGGGAACTACACATGTAGAGATCATCCGTTCACATACTCTGTGTCTCACAAAGACACAGCGGTTGGAACCATAAATCTCAAATTTGGACTCATCAGACTAAAGGACAGATTTCCACCAGTCTAATGTCCATTGCTCGTGTTTCTTGGCCCAAGCAAGTCTCTTCTTCTTATTGGTGTCCTTTAGTAGTGGTTTCTTTGCAGCAATTTGACCATGAAGGCCTGATTCACACAGTCTCCTCTGAACAGTTGATGTTGAGATGTTACTTGAACTCTGTGAAGCATTTATTTAGGCTGCAATCGGAGGCTGGTAACTCTAATGAACTTATCCTCTGCAGCAGAGGTAACTCTGGGTCTTCCTTTCCTGTGGTGGTCCTCATGAGGCAGTTAGATCATAGCGGTTGATGGTTTTTGCGACTGCACTTGAAGAAACTTGAAATTTTCCGTATTGACTGACCTTCATGTCTTAAAGTAATGTTGGACTGTCGTTTCTCTTTGCTTATTTGAGCTGTTCTTGCCATAATATGGACTTGGTCTTTTACCAAATAGGGCTATCTTCTGTATACCACCCCTACTTTATCACAACACAATGTGTTTGAGCCAATCAGTTAAGGAAAGAAATTCCACAAATTAACTTTTCAGAAGGCACACCTGTTAATTGAAATGCATTCCAGCTGTCTACCTCATTTATATTTGACCTTTATTTAACTAGGCAAGTCAGTTAAGAACAAATTATTTTTTCAATGATGGCCTACCCCGACCAAACCCTAACCTGGACAACACTGGGCCAATTGTGCACTACCTTATGTGACTCTCAATCATGGCCGGATGTGATACAGCCTGGAATCAAACCAGGGTCTGTAGTGACAGCTCTGGCATTGAGATGCAGTGCCTTAGACCGCTGTGCCACTCGGAGACCTCGTGAAACTGCCAAGAATGTGCGAAGCTGTCATCAATGCAAAGGGTGGCTACTTTGAAGAATCTAATATCTAAAATATATTTTGATTTGTTTATTAACACTTTTTTGGTTTCTACATGATTCCATATGTGCTATTTCATAGTTTTGATGTCTTCACTATTATTTTACAATGTAGACGTCACAATGTAGATGTCACGTGTGCTCCGGCCTCCAGGTCATCAGGCTGCTCATTATGGCGCACACCTGTCACCATCGTTACGCGCACCTGCGCTTCATCAGACTCACCTGGACTCCATCACTTCCCTGATTACCTTTCCTATATCTGTCACTCCCGTTGGTTCCTTCCCCAGGCGTCATTGTTTCTGTTCCTGGGTCAGTTCTGTGCGTTGTTCGTGTCTCTTGTTTTGCATTATGTTGTGTTAATTTATTAAAATACTCCCTGAACTGGCTTCCCGACTCTCAACGCACATTGTTACAGTAGAAAATACAATAAAGAAAAACCCTGGAATGGGTAGGTGTCCAAACTTTTGACTGGTACTGTACACAGACACACATATACATATACACACACAGCTGTGTTTTCGTGAAACGATTTTTTTCACCATTAAAAATCCTATTTTTCACTAACCCCAAAACCCCAAACCCTTAAGCTTAAAATACATTTGAACACATTCAAGACCTCCTCTTCTTCCTCCTGCTCCTCCTCTTCTTCCTCCTGCTCCTCCTCTTCTTCCTCCTGCTCCTCCTCTTCTTCCTCCTGCTCCTCCTCTTCTTCCTCCTGCTCCTCCTCTTCTTCCTCCTGCTCCTCCTCTTCTTCCTCCTGCTCTTCTTCCTCCTGCTCCTCTTCTTCCTCCTCCTCTTCTTGCTCCTCCTCTTCCTCTTGCTCCTCCTCCTCCTCTTGCTCCTCCTCCTCTTCCTCCTGCTCCTCCTCCACTTCCTCCTGCTCCTCCTCCTTCATCTTCTTCCTCCTACTCTTGCTCCTCTTGCTCTTGCTCCTCCTCTTCTTGCTCCTCCTCTTCTTGCTCCTCCTCCTCCTTCTCCTCTTCTTGTGTTAGACCCAGGTCTGTCAGGTCTGACTGATGGAGAATCATTACTTAATGACTGTGGACAGTTCAGGCTGAGGTGATGTACGCTTTTTATTTTTAGACATTCCATCCTAGCACGCTGAGAGAGACAGCTAGTCAGGGTTATAGAGCCAGGGTCAGGGTTATAGAGCCAGGGTCAGGGTTATAGAGCCAGGGTCAGGGTTATAGAGCCAGGGTCAGGGTTATAGAGTCAGGGTCAGGGTTATAGAGTCAGGGTCAGGGTTATAGAGTCAGGGTTATAGAGCCAGGGTCAGGGTTATAGAGTCAGGGTTATAGAGCCAGGGTCAGGGCTATGGAGCCAGGGTCAGGGTCAGGGAGCCAGGGTCAGGGAGCCAGGGTCAGGGAGTCAGGGTCAGGGTTTTGGAGCCAGGGTCAGGGTTATAGAGCCAGGGTCAGGGTTATAGAGTCAGGGTCAGGGAGCCAGGGTCAGGGTTATAGAGCCAGGGTCAGGGTTATGGAGTCAGGGTCAGGGTTATAGATCCAGGGTCAGGGTTATAGAGCCAGGGTCAGGGCTATGGAGCCAGGGTCAGGGTTATAGAGTCAGGGTCAGGGTTATAGAGCCAGGGTCAGGGTTATAGAGCCAGGGTCAGGGTTATAGATCCAGGGTCAGGGTTATAGAGCCAGGGTCAGGGTTATAGAGCCAGGGTCAGGGTCAGGGCTATAGATCCAGGGTCAGGGTTATAGTGTCAGGGTCAGGGCTATAGATCCAGGGTCAGGGTTATAGAGTCAGGGTCAGGGCTATAGATCCAGGGTCAGGGTTATAGAGTCAGGGTCAGGGTTATAGAGCCAGGGTCAGGGTTATAGAGCCAGGGTCAGGGTCAGGGCTATAGATCCAGGGTCAGGGTTATAGTGTCAGGGTCAGGGCTATAGATCCAGGGTCAGGGTTATAGAGCCAGGGTCAGGGTTATAGAGCCAGGGTCAGGGTCAGGGCTATAGATCCAGGGTCAGGGTTATATAGTCAGGGTCAGGGTTATAGAGTTAGGGTCAGGGTTATAGAGCCAGGGTCAGGGTCAGGGTTATGGAGCCAGGGTCAGGGTTATAGAGCCAGGGTCAAGGTTATAGAGTCAGGGTCAGGTTTATAGAGCCAGGGTCAGGGTTATAGAGTCAGGGTCAGGGTTATGGAGCCAGGGTCAGGGTTAGGGCTATAGATCCAGGGTCAGGGTTATAGTGTCAGGGTCAGGGCTATAGATCCAGGGTCAGGGTTATAGAGCCAGGGTCAGGGTTATAGAGCCAGGGTCAGGGTTATAGAGCCAGGGTCAGGGTTATAGAGTCAGGGTCAGGGTTATAGAGCCAGGGTCAGGGTTATAGAGCCAGGGTCAGGGTCAGGGCTATAGATCCAGGGTCAGGGTTATAGAGCCAGGGTCAGGGTTATAGAGCCAGGGTCAGGGTTATAGAGCCAGGGTCAGGGTTATAGAGTCAGGGTCAGGGTTATAGAGCCAGGGTCAGGGTTATAGAGCCAGGGTCAGGGTCAGGGCTATAGATCCAGGGTCAGGGTTATAGAGTCAGGGTCAGGGTTATATAGTCAGGGTCAGGGTTATAGAGTCAGGGTCAGGGTTATAGAGCCAGGGTCAGGGTTATAGAGCCAGGGTCAGGGTCAGGGCTATAGATCCAGGGTCAGGGTTATAGAGTCAGGGTCAGGGCTATAGATCCAGGGTCAGGGTTATAGAGCCAGGGTCAGGGTTATAGAGCCAGGGTCAGGGTTATATAGTCAGGGTCAGGGTTATAGAGTCAGGGTCAGGGCTATAGATCCAGGGTCAGGGTTATAGAGCCAGGGTCAGGGTTATGGAGTCAGGGTCAGGGTCAGGGTTATATAGTCAGGGTCAGGGCTATAGATCCAGGGTCAGGGTTATAGAGCCAGGGTCAGGGTTATGGAGCCAGGGTCAGGGTTATAGAGCCAGGGTCAAGGTTATAGAGTCAGGGTCAGGTTTACAGAGCCAGGGTCAGGGTTATAGAGTCAGGGTCAGGGTTATGGAGCCAGGGTCAGGGTTATAGAGTCAGGGTTATAGAGCCAGGGTCAGGGTTATAGAGCCAGGGTCAGGGTTATAGAGTCAGGGTCAGGGTTATAGAGTCAGGGTTATAGAGCCAGGGTCAGGGTTATAGAGCCAGGGTCAGGGTTATAGAGTCAGGGTCAGGGTTATAGAGTCAGGGTTATAGAGCCAGGGTCAGGGTTATAGAGCCAGGATCAGGGTCAGGGCTATAGAGCCAGGGTCAGGGTTATAGAGTCAGGGTCAGGGTTATAGAGTCAGGGTTATGGAGCCAGGGTCAGGGTTATAGAGCCAGGGTCAGGGTTATAGAGCCAGGGTCAGGGTTATAGAGTCAGGGTCAGGGTTATAGAGTCAGGGTTATGGAGCCAGGGTCAGGGTTATGGAGCCAGGGTCAGGGAGCCAGGGTCAGGGTTATAGAGTCAGGGTCAGGGTTATAGAGTCAGGGTTATGGAGCCAGGGTCAGGGTTATAGAGTCAGGGTCAGGGTTATAGAGTCAGGGTTATGGAGCCAGGGTCAGGGTTATAGAGTCAGGGTCAGGGTTATAGAGTCAGGGTTATGGAGCCAGGGTCAGGGTTATAGAGTCAGGGTCAGGGTTATAGAGTCAGGGTTATGGTGCCAGGGTCAGGGTTATAGAGCCAGGGTCAGGGTTATAGAGCCAGGGTCAGGGTTATGGAGCCAGGGTCAGGGTTATAGAGCCAGGGTCAGGGTTATAGAGTCAGGGTCAGGGTCAGGGAGCCAGGGTCAGGGTTATAGAGTCAGGGTCAGGGTTATAGAGTCAGGGTTATGGAGCCAAGGTCAGGGTTATAGAGTCAGGGTCAGGGAGCCAGGGTCAGGGTTATAGAGTCAGGGTCAGGGTTATAGAGTCAGGGTTATGGAGCCAGGGTCAGGGTTATGGAGCCAGGGTCAGGGTTATAGAGCCAGGGTCGGTTGATTGGCTGCCTCACAGCACAGTTGACTTCCTCTTTCAGTATCTTTAATCATCTCTACCACAGTGCCTCTCTCTCTCTCTCTCTCTCTCTCTCTCTCTCTCTCTCTCAAATACTCTCTCTCTCTCTCTCTCTCTGTGCTACCCCTCTCTCTCTCTCTCTCTCTCTCTGTGCTACCTCTCTCTCTCTCTCTCTCTGTGCTACCCCTCTCTCTCTCTCTCTCTCTGTGCCTCTCTCTGTGACTCTCTCTCAATTAAATTAAATTGACTTTATTGACATGGCAAGTTCATTATTACTTACATTGTCAAAGTATACATATAGAAGAAAAAAAAAATATATATATATATACAATATATATATATATATATACAATATATGTATATTTATATATAAATAAATGGTTGGACCAACAGCAATAATAATAGTAGTGGTGGACATGGGATTACCATTAACAACAACTACAACAACAATATTAATCAGAACAACAATACATTAAAGCAATGGTAGTAGACCAGTGTCAACATGACTGAGAAGACAAATGACCTGGGGCCTGTTGCACAAAACTAGGATAAGGGATTAAGCCAGGATATCTTGGTGATCCTGGCTCAATTGATCCGTAATCCGGTTGCACTAAAGATGGATAGGGGGCAGGAGGATATGTTATGGTATAAATTACCATGGAGATTTATTCTGTGGAGCTAGCCTGCTCCAGACCAGGCTAAATTCCAGGATCTATTTAATCTCATCCCTAATGTCAGTCAGCAATCACCACAAATGGAAACCAATAGTTATTTCACTGCTCACTATACATTGTTATCACATATAACTAGACCCACTGTTATTATTTAAACGTTTGTGATCATTAATTTCAATGATTTTGGATAAAAAATGATTTTTAGATGATGTTGCTATCATTAGATAATTTACAGTTTCCCATAGACTATAAGGCTATATATAAAATGATAGAATATTAGGGCCACAGAGGGGAAAAAAACACAAGTCATAATATTGTAACCAGTTGTTTTAAAGGAGGACAGTTGTTAAAATGACAGATGTGGGGCATTTCGTGAAATTGTACTTCAGTATGGTTTCATAAACAAAGACATGCTGATGTGCCAGAATATTAAGTATCACATTGTCATAAGTATCAAAACTGTAAAAACAATATGTAGCTTTTCTGCAGAAAGAACCAGCCTCATACATTTATGACTTTATCCTTTTTCTTCAGTGTGGCCCTAGTACTCTGTCATATAAACAAATACACATTCCATATGAATATAAAAACACAATGTGTAACATTATGTTCCTTTATTGAATAAGGACAAAACAAAGCAGGTAAACCATCAGCTCCTTTCGAAACTGAAGTCACAGTGACTCTACAAGATGGAAAGCACAGAATCCAAGCATATTATACAAAATGATACATACACATTCAAAGGTCTGTATATAACACACCCTGCATGTCTGCACACTAAAATAAATGCAGGACAAATCCATACACATCAACTGAACAGACAAATGAATGGATGCAGTAGCCTCCTTGCAGCCTTGTATTACACACAGTATACCGCACAAACATCATAAGAGGCCAAATTCGTCAAAACACGAACCCAAAAAAAACCAAATTCCTCTGCCACCGCAGGACATATTTAACCAAAATTGAAAGCACACATACTAACTAAAATAATTCAACACATATTGGTCCCTCAGCAGCCGACCACTGTCGTCATCAGGGAAGATTGCCGGATTGTCCCAGTCCATGGCTGGTGGCACTCTGGGGGCCCTCTCCTTCCTCAGGCAGGCCACATTGTGGAGGACAGCACAAGCCACAGTAATATCACATGCCCTAACAGGGCTGACCCTTAATTTGTGAAGGCAGTGAAAGCGTGCCTTCAGGAGGCCAAAGGTCATTTCAACTCTGGCCCTGGTCCTGGCATGGGCATGGTTGTAGGCCTGCTGTGCTTCCTGGGGGTCTGTGAAAGGTGTCAGGAGAAAAGGCTGGCAGCCATACCCCCTGTCTCCCAGCAACACACCAGAGAATTCACCTGTCAACACAAAATCTCATCATTACTACCTCATAAACACAGTGATATTCTTGACACAGCCATGATGGTCATAAATAGGGGTTGTGTGGCTTACCTTGTGATAGGCACTGATAGATTTCAGAGGCCCGAAAGATTCTGGAGTCATGGACTGAGCCAGGCCATTTTGCCACAACATTGCTGATCACACAGTCAGCATTGCAGACCATCTGAAATCATAAGATGAGGAATATTACACCAATCAATGCACATCACTGGCAATGCAGAGTGTTCGTCAATGGACAATATCAAAAAGTTATGTTCACCTGAACATTAATGCTGTGAAAGGATTTCCTATTCACAAAATCGGCCTCATGGGCACCTGAGGGGGCTTTTATCCTTATGTGTGTGCAGTCCACTGCACCAATGACATTGGGGAAACCTGTCACACAAAGTAATGAGTATCCTACTATGTGTTAACAGTTGTCCTGTAATTTGTAGATCCTCTTACCTGCAATCCTATAGAACTCCTCTTTGATGTCACAGAGTCTTCTGTGGCCAGGGAAGGAGATGAAGACATCTGCTAATGCTTTGATAGCCAGACACACACTCCTTATTGTGCGGCAAATTGTGGCCTTGTTCAGCTGTTCTGCATCCCCCACTGAGTACAGGAAGGCTCCACTAGCAAAAAAGCGCAAGGCCACACAAACCATTTGCTCCACACTCAGTGCATGGCTCCGTGCAGTGCGGTGCTTAATCCTGGGACCCAGTAGTCTGCATAGATACCTGATGCCATCTGCAGAAAACCTGTATCTTTCATATAGATGGTCATCAGGGAAGGCCAGTGGGTCCAACCGGTCCCTGAAGACCCTTTCTCGCCTGAAGGCTCTCCTCAGCACAAGTGCTTCTTCATCCACCACATCTCGCACGAATGGGCATGCCATTGTCAGAGCAGAAAGGAACACACAATTTTGGGCCTTCATATAGGCTAGTGGCCACACCTGGTGCTGGGGGGGTGGGCAAAAGAGGGCGATGCCTTATAACGATGACTTGGTTGTACTGATTGCTGGGAAAATAAAAAAAACCTTAGAAAGATGCCACCGTCCTGTGTGCTCACAATAAGAGCTCATATGTCATGGCTCACTTGACTTTACGAGAATATACCTAATTTTTATTTTGAGCTGTGTCATCTTCTTGGAGCTGGGGGAGGAAAGAAAAATAATGATTAATACATTTGTGTTACAGTTAGCATACAGTGTACATTGAAGGCATATCTCACCTCCCTCTCAAGTTTTTTTATTTCAAGGTCCAGTTTACTAATTGTCCTCTTTTTTATTTCGGACTCCAGTGCAAGATTTTCCATCTTTTTCTTCTTGTACTGAATGTCTATGTCTGCCAGTTCTATTTGGCGCCGGAGGTGGTTGCCATACAACTTTCTGATAGCTTGTGAGCTCTGTGAACACAATACAATTAGCGCAGCTGGAATTTGGCAGGATGTGGTGTCCTTTTATTAATACGCACTATGTTGCCAGGCTGGTTTTCCCACTGTATAGCATCTGGGTCCTGTAAAAGAAATTAGATTTTTTGATTTTGATGAGGACTCCTCACCATTGTAGAGTAAATAGTACTTTCACAGTCTTAACATGATACCTCATGCCTTCTGGAATCCAGAGAGATGGTCTCCTCCTCATCATCGTCTCCATCATGTGCTGTTGCTGCTGCACTGGGGCCTTCACCCTATCACATTTAATCGGATTCATATTGAAGCTAGTAGACAAGACATGCCAGGCCTACAGTATGCCTTTGATGGAGTACTCACTGGATCAGCATCGTCTGGTGCTTGTGCTGGTGGCTCTAACAGGAACACAGTGCTGCCAGACACTGCAAGGCAATAGGTAAACCAAAGTCAGACAGTCCAAATTGATTCAATATGAATGTGGTTGTATCCCATGTAGAGATGGAAGGACATACCTTGAATGAAGCGGGTGGCATCTTGGGAGGAACCTATGCTCGTCTCTTTCCCCCCAGGGATCCCCTCTAAGACGGGCCTGCCTTTATTTAGCTCCAAGGCCATGTCCTCTGCTGGGGTAAGGTCAGCCTTTGGTGACCCACCACCCGTGCCTTGTCTGTGGGTATTCTTTTTCACTGCTAAAACAGTACAGACAATGTGTGAGCAGGCACCTTCTGGGTACAATATATGCTTGTGCTTTGTTAAATATTAGTCAGGGACCATACCATTCTGCAGAATGTTCTTGTATTTGATTTTGACCTGCTGCCATGTCCGTTTTGGCCCGTTCATGTTTAATCTACACACACACACACACACACACACACATTTAATGGAGTCACACTGCAAAAAATTACTTGGTATTTTTGTCTTGTTTTCAGTAAAAATATCAAAAAATTTATCATAGCTTTATACAGTGTGATGGAGTTACTTTACACAATTTCACTCATATCTGCAGTGCATTTCAATTAAAAATTTAACCGTTTCATAATTACAGTACAACTGCATTTTTGGAGATGTGAATTAAATATTTGAATTGTAATTGTGATGTTTCAGCGGAGCGGTGAGTGTGTAATTGTGCACTACTTACGCATTCAGGCGGATTTGTGCTTCCGACGGGGAAAAGTACGCGGCTCTAGTTGCCATGGTAAATCAGTTAATCTGTGATCTGTGGCGGGGTCTATTTGAGTGAGCCGTGAGCGCGCACCTATCCAGGATTGGTTTCACCTGGCTTAATGAATCCGTGTCTGCTCATCCTGGCTTGGTCTTTGTGCAACCAATTAAGCCTGGACGCACATGTTTTGGCTTCATTGAGCTCAGCTGAGTCATTTATCCCGGATGTCTTAATTCTACTTTTGTGCAACAGCCCCCTGGTAGTAGACCAGTGTCAACATGACTGAGAAGACACATGACCTGGTATGAAAGACAAAACAAGATGGGATATATTATCCACATTACTTTGCACTTTTCACTGGCTGTCCCTCAGGTTGTGGCAGGAGGACACATATTTGGCTTTTCACCCAATAAATATTTGATTTTTTTCTTCATCTTTTATAGTTTCAAATTCTTTGTATTGAATTATACTTTTGGGAAAGAAATATTCTCTTAGGTCTGAGTATTTGTCACAGTGTAAGAGGAAATGCAGCTCTGTCTCTACCTCTCCCCTGGAGCAGAGTGAGAACAGCCTGTCCTCTCTGGGCAGCCAGACTGTCTTCTCTGGGCAGCCAGGTCTGTCTGTGACGACCGATCTCTATAGCCAGACTGTCCTCTCTGGGCAGCCAGGTTTGTCTGTGACGACCGGTCTCTATAGCCAGACTGTGCTCACTGAGTCTGTACCTAGTCAGTGTTTTCCTCAGTTTTCTATCAGTCACAGTGGGCAGATAGTCTGCCACCAAGTACTGTCTGTTTAGAGACAAATAGCATTGAAGTTTACTTAGATTTTTTGTGGTGTCTTTCCAATAGGTGATGTATTTTTCTTTTTGTTTTGTGATGATTTGGTTGGGCCAGATTTTCTGAGTGCTGTCCTGAGGCTCTATGGGGTTGGTTTGGGTTAGTGAACTGAGCCACAGAACCAGCTGGCTGAGTGCTGTCCTGAGGCTCTATGGGGTTGGTTTGGGTTGGGGAACTGAGCCTCAGAACCAGCTGGCTGAGTGCTGTCCTGAGGCTCTATGGGGTTGGTTTGGGTTAGTGAACTGAGCCTCAGAACCAGCTGGCTGAGTGCTGTCCTGAGGCTCTATGGGGTTGGTTTGGGTTGGGGAACTGAGCCTCAGAACCAGCTGGCTGAATGCTGTCCTGAGGATCTATGGGGTTGGTTTGGGTTGGGTAACTGAGCCTCAGAACCAGCTGGCTGAATGCTGTCCTGAGGATCTATGGGGTTGGTTTGGGTTGGGGAACTGAGCCTCAGAACCAGCTGGCTGAGGGGACTCTTCTCTGGTTCCATCTCTTGACATTGTAGCTGTGTGATGGAATGTTTTGGGGTCACTTGTTTTTAGATGGTTGCAAAATTTGATGGCTCTTTTTTCTATTCGAATGAGGAGGGGGTATTGGCCCAATTCTGCCCTACATGCGTTATTTTGAGTTTTTCTTTGCACTTGCAATACAGTCTTGCAAAACTCTGCATGCAGTATTTCGATTGGATGTTTGTCCCATTTGGTAAATTCATTTTTAGAGATTGGACCCCATACTTTACTGCCATATAGAGCAATATAGAGCAATTGGTTCTATAACCGATTGGAACATTTTGAGCCAGATTCTAATTGGGATTTTGATGTTCCTTTTAATGGCATAGAATGCTCTTCTTGCTTTGTCTCTCAGCTCAATCACAGCCATGTGAAAGCTACATGTGTTGCTGATATTTAGTCCTAGATATGTTTTGGTGTGTTCTAATAGAACTGTGTCCAAATATAATTTATATTTGTCATCCTGATTTCCGGACCTTTTTTGGAATATCATTATATTAGTTTTTTTAGGTTAATGGTCAGAGCCCAGGTCTGACAGCACCTGTGAAGACGATCTAGGTGCTGCTGTAACCCCTATTTAGTGGGAGACAGCAGCACCAGGTCATCTGCGTACAGCAGACACTTGATTTCAGTGTTGTGTAGGGTGATACCAGGTGCTTGTAACAGCTGATTTCCTCCTCTTCGTCTGAAGAGGGGGACATCAGGTGCTGCAGGGCACAGTCCCGGGATAGGCTGGCGTTTATTCTTTGGATTGTGGCAGGGTGGAAGTCCCTCCTCTGTAGAAGGGTTGACACTATGATTCTTGAGTTGGGGAAGATTGTGGAGGCCTTGTCAATCACTACCCGTAGTGAAGTGGCCACCCTCTCCTGCTGAGCACGCAGGTCGTTGCTTCCGGTATGTATGATTATGTTGCTTGGCGACCCGAGCTGGGCCTTATCAAGCAGCTCCATGGCACTCTGCGTTGTTGGGCAGCACACTTTTCTCGTTTTGTGTCTAGGGAAAGGTTTATTCTCTTGAACAAACTTCCCATTTGAGTCCATCAACAGGATGATGTCTGCCAGTGTTACTTCTGGACTGGAGGGGGCAGAGGGGGGGGGGGGGGCTGGTGGGTGTTGGAGCTGGGGTGTGGCTGGTCTGTGCCGCTGTCAGTGGGAGGCTGTTCTGTGGGTTGGGGAGGAGGGGTGCAGCAGGCAGGGCTGGGGAAGTCTGGCTGGTTGAGCTGGGCTCCTCTGCTGTGTGAGGACAGGGCTGGGGAAGTCTGGCTGGTTGAGCTGGGCTCCTTTGCTGTGTGAGGGCAGGTCATAGGGTGGTGATCTAGCTGCTCCTGCAGCCTGTCCTCTGTTCTCTTTCTCTCCTGCAGCTCCTCTCTTAGTGTGGTCAGCTCCTTATTGCTGCTCTGCCTGTCTTTTTGGAGCTCTCTCACCTCCTTTGTTAGATCAGCCAGCTCTCTCACTTCCTTTGTTAGATCAGCCAGCTCTCTCTTGAGTCCGTCTCTCTCTTGCTGAACCTCTTTCAGCTGTGTTGCAAGGCTGCTGTCCTGCTCTGTCCTCACCTTGGTTAGGAGCTCCTCTAAGGTGTGGTTGTCTGGTTGCTGTTTGCTCACGCTCTCCCTGAGCAGGACCACCTCCCCCTCCAGTTTGGTGAACTCATCCCTCATGGCAGCCATGGTGGTGAGGAGGGCCTGAGCCTGCTCTGCACTGAGGGGGTCGCTCTCCTCCTGGGGCGTGTCCTCCACTATGGTGGGAAGAGAGGTGCTGCATGTGCCTTTTTGGGTGGGGAGGGTAGAGGTGAGGGTGGTGCTGGGGGAGTTTGTCTTGTGGGAGGGCATGTCACTGGTGGTGTCCTTCTCTCTCTCCGCTCTCTCCTTAATGGTCTGAAAGTCTGTTTCAAACAGCCTAATGTTACCTTGCAACATGACAGTCCCAGTCTTGTCGAGGTTGATTGTTATCATGGTGCTGTTAGGGTCGTCTGTCTCTTTGATTTTCAGCTTCCAACCATTACAGATTCCCTCTTTCTTTATGGATGGGTAGTGAGAACAGACTGCTGAGCGCCATGCATTTGGCTGGTCAGTGAGGAAGATGAGATTACTCACGTCACCGTTTTTGTAGAGGTCTGCAAAAAGGGTTTCTGGCCTCCCCTTTAGTAGTTTCTGTTTAAAAGTTTTCCTCGTTGTGTCATTTTTGGCCTCTTTAGGGTAGAGAATGGATTCTGCGCTGAGGGGGAGTGGGGACATGGTGCCTGTGAGCTCTGCTACTACTGCTACTACTCTGTCCTGCTGCCATAGCAACCGATTGTCTGCTGCTGTTGCTAGCTAGCGCTAATTTAGTTCAAAAACCAGCAAAAAGAACGACAAATCTTCACACAAAAAAACTGAAGATATGTTTAAAGTTAGTCCGTGCTCCTTTTTGGTTTACTCACTCATTTTGTTCATTTGATGTAGTTGTATTAACCCCCCTTGCTAGGTTTGTTCCAGCTCGTTTCTTCTGGCTAGCTTGTTAGTCTGCTGGCTAGGTCTTTGTTGTGTAGCTAGCTAGACTCAAAACTTCTTAACTTGAGGCGCAAAGTTACTTTTTTTCTATTCTGAATGAATAGAGTTGTTGTTCATCACTTGTCTGGAATTCTTTTTCGATTAGAGTGTTTATCTCATTCTAAAAACAAAACAATATGAAATATATCAGGAGCTCATGTTGAGCATGACTCTCTCTCTCTCTCTCTCTCTCTCTGTGCTGCCCCCCTCTCTCTCTTTCTCTCTCTCTTTCTCTCTCTCTCTCTCTGTGCCTCTCTCTCTTCTCGTTCTCTTTCCGTGCCTCTATCTCTTTTTTTTTTTGTCTGAGGCATGCAAGTTGTTGTTGACACAGAGTGAGTCCTTGGGCTGAGATCTAACATATTCCAGATAATGTATTACAAAGTACAGGTCATTTAGAGCCACACTGTTGTGTGAGCCTGTGGCAGGTCTGTGTGTGTTCTGACGGAGCCTCTGTCCCAAATGTAGGGTTTGATTACCAATGATGACGAGACGGCCTACAGGGAGGAGGTGAGGGCTCTGGGAGTGTGGTGCCTGAAAAACAACCTCTCACTCAACGTCAACAAAACAAAGGAGATGATCGTGAACTTCAGGAAACAGCAGAGGGTGCACCCCCCCCCCCCCCCCCTGTCTACATCGACGGGACAACAGTGGAGAAGGTGGAACGCTTCAAGTTCCTTGGCGTACACATCACAGACAAACTGAAATGGACCACCCACACAGACAGCGTGGTGAAGAAGGCTCAACAAAGCCTCTTATGTATGATCCGGGGACCTTGGGTAATAGGATGCCAAATGAGATGCAAAAGTGCTGTGGGACATTAAAACAGATGAGGGGAGGTGGATATGTTTGGAGGAGGAGAACAAAGAGGAGCTGGAGGAGAAGGGTGAATAGATGTGAGGAGGAGGTTAAGGAGGAGGAGGTTAAGGAGGAGGGAAGAGGAGAAGTAGGAAGAGAAGGTGGAGAGTGAGGTGGAGGAGGAGGTAATGTGAGGTGAAGGAGGAGGTTAAAGAGGAGGAAGGAGGAGGAGAAGGTGGAGGAGGCGGAGGAGACGGTGGTGGAGGTGGAGTGGAGGAGGAAGAGGAGGCGGAGGAGGTAATGTGAGGTGAAGGAGGAGGTAATGTGAGGTGAAGGAGGAGGTGGAGGAGGTAATGTGAGGTGAAGGAGGAGGTGGAGGAGGTAATGTGAGGAGGAGGTGGAGGAGGTAATGTGAGGTGAAGGAGGAGGTGGAGGAGGTAATGTGAGGTGGATGAGGAGGTGGAGGAGGAGGTAATGTGAGGTGGAGGAGGTGGAGGGGAGGGGGAGGTAATGTGAGGTGGAGGAGGAGGTGGAGGGGGAGGTGGAGGGGGAGGTAATGTGAGGTGGAGGGGGAGGTAATGTGAGGTGGAGGGGGAGGTAATGTGAGGTGAAGGAGGAGGTGGAGGTAATGTGAGGTGGAGGTTCAATATAAGAGGAGAGGCTGAGGTATTCTGATTCTGAGATGTTCTGAGTCTGAGATGTTCTGAGTCTGAGATGTTCTGAGTCTGAGGTGTTCTGAGTCTGAGGTGTTCTACTCCACTCTGATCTACATCATCTACTAATGGACCAGGCTGCTGAGAGACCAGGCTGCTGAGAGACCAGGCTGCTGAGAGACCAGGCTGCTGAGAGACCAGGCTGCTGAGAGACCAGGCTGCTGAGAGACCAGGCTGCTGAGAGACCACACTGCTGAGAGACATGTTGTTCTTAACTTCTTGACGCTACGGATCCCGTTACCGGGATCATTTCCCTAAACAACCACTGAATTGCAGAGCGCCAAATTAAAAAATAATCCTAAAAATATTTATAATCATGGAAGCACAAGTGAAATATACCAAAACACAGTTTAGCTTGTTGTTAATCCACCTATCGTGTCAGATTTTGAAAATATGCTTTACAGCGAAAGCAATCCAAGCGTTTGTGAGTGTATCAATCAATACTAGAACAGCTAGCCTTAACTTCTTGACGCTAGGGGTCAGATTTTTATTTTATTTTTAAATAACGTTCCCAAGGTAAACTGACTATTTCTCAGGTCCAGATCGTAGAATATGCATATAATTTACAGATTAGGATAGAAAACACTCCAAAGTTTCCAAAACTGTCAAAATATTGTCTGTGAGTATAACAAAACTAATTTTGCAGGCGAAAACCTGAGGAAATCTAACCCGGAAGTGATTTTTTTTATTTTTTATCTGTGTTTCATTGCCCGTCTTTCTTCCATTTAAAGGGGTATCAACCAGATTCCTTTTCCAATGGCTTCCTCAGGCTGTGACCAGGATTTAGACATAGTTTCAGGCTTTTATTTTGAAAAATGAGCGAGATTTTTCAAAACTAGTCAGGTGTCCTTTGATTAGTTCCTGCGCGCGAGAGGGGTGAACAGGCAGTGACTCGGGTGGTTGATGTCCTTGATGATCTTTTTGGCCTTCCTGTGACATCAGGTGCTGTAGGTGTCATGGAGGGCAGGTAGTTTCCCAACGTGATGCGTTGGGAAGACCGCACCACCCTCTGAGCAGTTGCCCTACCAGGCAGTGATACAGCCCGACAGGATGTTCTCAATTGTGCATCTGTAAAGGTTTGTCAGGGTTTTTGGTGACAAGCCAAATTTCTTCAGCCTCCTGAGGTTGAAGAGGCGCTGTTGTGCCTTCTTCACCACGCTGTCTGTATGAGTGGACCATTTCAGTTTGTCCGTGATGTGTACACCGAGGAACTTAAAACTTTCCACCTTCTCCACTACTGTCCCGTCGATGTGGATAGGGGCGTGCTCCCTCTGCTGTCTCCTGAAGTCCACAATCATCTCCTTTCTTTTGTTGATGTTGAGTGAGAGGTTATTTTCCTGACACCACACTCCGAGTCCCTCACCTCCTCCCTGTAGGACGTCTTGTCGTTGTTGGTAATCAAGTCCACTACTGTTGTGACGTCAGCAAACTTAATGATTGAGTTGGAGGCGTGCATGGCCACGCAGTCATGGGTGAACAGGGAGTACAGGAGGGGGCTCAGAACGCACCCTTGTGGTGCCCCAGTGTTGAGGATCGAAATGAAATGAAGCTAGATGAATGAGGGGCGAGGGGAGAAAAGGGACAGGAGGGGAGAGGAGAGGAGACGAAATGAAGCTAGATGAGGGGAGGAAAGGGGAGAGGAAGGGAGAGGTGGAGAGGGACAGGAGGGGAGAGGAGGGGAGACGAAATGAAGCTAGATGAATGAGGGGAGGAGAGGAGGGGAGAGAGGGGAGAGGGGAGAGGGGTGAGGTGAGTAGGGGAGAGGAGAGGAGAGGAGAAGAGGAAAGGACAGGAGAGGAGAGGAGGTGAGGTGAGCGGAGTGGAGAGGAGAGAAGGGTTGAGGAGCAGAGGTGAGGGGAGGATAGGAGGGGCGTGAGTCCATTGTAACAGTTTTAGTGATGTTCAGGCCTGCTGTCAGGGAGAGTATTAACCTCTGCTCCTCTGATGGTGACCAATGCCTGAGGCATCCTTCTCTTCCCTGGCACCACTGGACCCTTTACTCTCAACAATACACAGACAGACACACAGACAGACACACACACAGACACAGACACAGACTCACTATATAGCCATACCTGTCTATTCCAGGCTCCCTCGTGTTCTGTGTAAAAAAGATGAAGCCGTCATCACAACAAAGGGATGTTCCCAGATATTTTCCTCGGCTGGAGCACCATCAACATCCTGTCAGCTTCTGGAGACCATGTTTTAGGGATTCACAAACCACTCCTCAGGGACCATGTTGTTGTTGCCGTGAACCGTCTTCACCTTGTCAGCTAATCATTAAGCCCGTAACTATGTGTTTCAGGTGTTATAACCTGTAGTTTTGGGCTTGATGATTAGTTGACAAGTTGAACACAGTTCAGGGCTACTTTGGAATAGTTAAATACATGAAACAGTTGGAGGACCAGAGGTTTGAAAACAAATGTATTAGGTAACACTCCTCCAGTCAGGGAGGCTGACGGGGGGGTTGAAGCCAGGGGGAACCAGCAGATGGGGGGTTGAAGCCAGGGGGAACCAGCAGATGGGGGGTTGAAGCCAGGGGAAACCAGCTGATGGGGGGTAGAGGAGTCTGATGGAGGGTAAAGGAGTATGATGGGGGGTAGAGGAGTCTGATGGAGGGTAGAGGAGTCTGATGGGGGGTAGAGGAGTCTGATGGGGGGTAGAGGAGTCTGATGGGGGTAGAGGAGTCTGATGGAGGGTAGAGGAGTCTGATGGAGGGTAGAGGAGTCTGATGGAGGTAGAGGAGTATGATGGAGGGTAGAGGAGTATGATGGGAGGTAGAGGAGTCTGATGGAGGGTAGAGGAGTCTGATGGAGGGTAGAGGAGTCTGATGGAGGTAGAGGAGTATGATGGGAGGTAGAGGAGTCTGATGGGAGGTAGAGGAGTCTGATGGGGGTAGAGGAGTCTGATGGAGGGTAGAGGAGTCTGATGGGGTAAAGGAGTCTGATGGGGTAGAGGAGTCTGATGGGGTAGAGGAGTCTGATGGAGGGTAGAGGAGTCTGATGGGGTAAAGGAGTCTGATGGGGTAGAGGAGTCTGATGGAGGGTAGAGGAGTATGATGTGAGGTAGAGGAGTCTGATGGAGGGTAGAGGAGTCTGATGGGGTAAAGGAGTCTGATGGGGTAGAGGAGTCTGATGGAGGGTAGAGGAGTCTGATGTGAGGGTAGAGGAGTCTGATGGGGTAAAGGAGTCTGATGGGGTAGAGGAGTCTGATGGAGGGTAGAGGAGTCTGATGGGGTAGAGGAGTCTGATGGAGGGTAGAGGAGTCTGATGGGGTAAAGGAGTCTGATGGGGTAGAGGAGTCTGATGGAGGGTAGAGGAGTCTGATGGGGTAAAGGAGTCTGATGGGGTAGAGGAGTCTGATGGGGTAAAGGAGTCTGATGGAGGGTAAAGGAGTCTGATGGAGGGTGTGGTTTGTGAATCCCTAAAACACTCCTCTGATGGAGGTAGAGGAGTCTGATGGGGAAAATGTCTTATGGAGGAGCCTCTGTCCCAGGGCTGTAAGAGCTGAGAGCAGGGTGGTCTGTCCATCAACAGCAGATTTGGGGTCCGGCCTGAAAGAAGCATCTCACCCGTATCACTTTCAAAGTCCTGAAACCCAAAGCTCTCTGCTTTCTCTCTCTGTTTCTCTTTCTCTCTCTCTCTCGCTCTGCCTGCCATGCGAGGCTCTCTCCTCCCCTCCAGCCCCTCGCCGTCCAGCCCCTCGCCGTCCAGCCTCTCGCCGTACAGCCCCTTGTCCCCCAGCCCTGGCTCTGGCCAAACCAATTGGTTTCTGTGACCAATCAGAATGGTTAGAATGTTTTTGCGTTCTAGATATTGTTGGGGAGAGGTACACATGATCCAGACTCATTGAGGAGAAGAAACTAACGTCTGTGAGCGTGGTGTAGAGTTTGGCCGGAGCAAGGAGTCTGGGTAACCAGGTAAACAAAGAGCAGTTTGTGAGCTAGAGAGCCAGCAGAGACGCACAGGGCCGTTAGCAGTGTTGGGGAAGCTACTCTGAAAATATACTTTACCAAGCTACCAATTATTTCACTTTGGAAGAAGTTAAAATACACTAAAGCTACCCTTTAAGAAAAATATATTTTACTGAACTAAAGTTACTTTGAAAAAGCAGTTCACTACATACAAACTACTTCCTGATACACGATCACACATCTAAATCTGACATCTCGTAGACGGCAAATTGCAAGACCAGTTCACTCGGGGGGGGGGGGGGGGGGGTTGGGTCATTACGTTAACAGAATGTGGAACGAAGCCTATTAAACACACACAATATGAGAATTAATTAGGTCTGATGCCGAGACAAGGAAAGGAAATGATTGCCTACTTCACCCATTTGTTCTAAGTAGTGCATAGTTCCAGTAGTTAGCTACACTGCTACATGGCATAAAAGCTGCTGAAAACACTACCACGATTTGAATTAGGTTCAACTACTACCAAGATACACAACCTGGTCTCAGAGCAAAATGTATCTTTTACTAGAAACTGTGCCACTCCTTTTAGTACGATATGTTACTTTACGTTAAGTTACTTTACGTTGGCCTAACCCTAACCCTTTAGTACGATATGTTACTTTACGTTAAGTTACTTTACGTTGGCCTAACCCTAACCCTAACCATTTAGTAGGTTAGGTTAGGGGTTAGGGTTAGGGGTTAGGGTTAAGGGTTAGGGTTGGGGTTGGGGTTAGGGGTTAGGGTTAAGGGTTAGGGTTAGGGGTTAGGGGTTAAGGTTATGAATTGTAGGATGTAAAGTATCCTGCGTCTTGATCATTTAGTATGAACATATTATCTTTGTCTGCTTTAGTAGGGGTTAGGGGTTAGGGTTTAGGGGTTAGGGTTAGGGGTTAGGGTTGGGGTTGGGGTTAGGAGTTAGGTTAAAGGTTTAAAGGGTTAGGGTTAGGAGTTAGGTTAAAGAGTTAAGGTTAGAGTTAGGAGTTAGGTTAAAGGGTTAGGTTAAAGGGTTAGGGTTAGGGTTAGGAGTTAGGAGTTAGGTTAAAGGGTTAAGGTTAGGATTAGGAGTTAGGTTAAAGGGTTTACAAGTCCTTTAATTAATATACAGTACTGTTAGGGAGAGAAAGTCCTTTAATTACCATACAGTACTGTTAGGGAGAGAAAGTCCTTTAATTAATATACAGTACTGTTAGGGAGAGAAAGTCCTTTAATTAATATACAGTACTGTTAGGGAGAGAAAGTCCTTTAACATATTGTACTGCTGGGGAGAGAAAGTCCTTTAATTAACATACAGTACTGTTAGGGAGAGAAAGTCCTTTAATTAATATACAGTACTGTTAGGGAGAGAAAGTCCTTTAACATATTGTACTGCTAGGGAGAGAAAGTCCTTTAACATATTGTACTGCTGGGGAGAGAAAGTCCTTTAATTAATATACAGTACTGTTAGGGAGAGAAAGTCCTTTAACATATTGTACTGCTAGGGAGAGAAAGTCCTTTAACATATTGTACTGCTGGGGAGAGAAAGTCCTTTAATTAACATACAGTACTGTTAGGGAGAGAAAGTCCTTTAACATACAGTACTGTTAGGGAGAGAAAGTCCTTTAATATACAGTACTGTTAGGGAGAGAAAGTCCTTTAATATACAGTACTGTTAGGGAGAGAAAGTCCTTTAATTAACATACAGTACTGTTAGGGAGAGAAAGTCCTTTAATATACAGTACTGCTGGGGAGAGAAAGTCCTTTAACATATTGTACTGTTAGGGAGAGAAAGTCCTTTAACATATTGTACTGCTAGGGAGAGAAAGTCCTTTAATTAATATACAGTACTGTTAGGGAGAGAAAGTCCTTTAATTAATATACAGTACTGTTAGGGAGAGAAAGTCCTTTAACATATTGTACTGCTAGGGAGAGAAAGTCCTTTAATTAATATACAGTACTGTTAGGGAGACAAAGTCCTTTAATTAATATACAGTACTGTTAGGGAGAGAAAGTCCTTTAACATATTGTACTGCTGGGGAGAGAAAGTCCTTTAATTAACATACAGTACTGTTAGGGAGAGAAAGTCCTTTAATTAATATACAGTACTGTTAGGGAGAGAAAGTCCTTTAACATATTGTACTGCTGGGGAGAGAAAGTCCTTTAACATACAGTACTGCTAGGGAGAGAAAGTCCTTTAACACATTGTACTGCTAGGGAGAGAAAGTCCTTTAACATACAGTACTGCTGGGGAGAGAAAGTCCTTTAACACATTGTACTGCTGGGGAGAGAAAGTCCTTTAATATACAGTACTGTTAGGGAGAGAAAGTCCTTTAATATACAGTACTGCTAGGGAGAGAAAGTCCTTTAATATACAGTACTGCTGGGGAGAGAAAGTCCTTTAACATATTGTACTGCTAGGGAGAGAAAGTCCTTTAATATACAGTACTGCTGGGGAGAGAAACGGCCCGGTGGCACACCAAAGAGTCTTTGTTCCCCTGGGCCGGTTCTGATAACTACTGGTATCTCTCTGCTCTCTCCCTCTCTACTTTCATCTCTCTAATCCCAGTGTACCTGTACCTGGAAGGAAATGAAAACGTGTATTTGATTCCTTAAATCCTGATTGGCACATTAACAAAGCTCTCTCTCTGTGTGTTCTCTTGGGCTATGGTTAGAGTGTGTGTGTGTGTGTGTGTGTGTGTGTGTGTGTGTGTGTGTGTGTGTGTGTGTGTGTGTGTGTGTGTGTGTGTGTGTGTGTGTGTGTGTGTGTGTGTGTGTGTGTGTGTGTGTGTGTGTGTGTGTGTGTGTGTGTGTGTGTGTGTGTGTGTGTGTGTGTGTGTGTGTGTGTGTGTGTGTGTGTGTGTGTGTGTGTGTGTGTGTTTTTTCATCGTCACATTACCAGCCACTATTCAGACCTGTGTCTTCTCTACTGGAAAGACTTACAGCTAACCCTGTTCCATCTCTTGTCAACCCGCTCCAGTCTCTCTAGTCTGTCAACCCTCTCTAGTCTGTCAACCCGCTCCAGTCTCTCTAGTCTGTCAACCCGCTCCAGTCTCTCTAGTCTGTCAACCCGCTCCAGTCTCTCCAGTCTGTCAACCCGCTACAGTCTCTCCAGTCTGTCAACCCTCTCCAGTCTCTCCAGTCTGTCAACCCGCTCCAGTCTGTCTTAATTATCCGTTATTTAATTAACCTATTAGTATATAGTATACAGTCTCTCCAGTCTGTCCAGTCTCTCTAGTCTGTCCAGTCTGTCCCGTCTCTCCAGTCTGTCTTAATTATCCGTTATTTAATTAACCTATTAGTATATAGTATACAGTCTCTCCAGTCTGTCCAGTCTGTCAACCCGCTCCAGTCTGTCTTAATTATCCGTTATTTAATTAACCTATTAGTATATAGTATACAGTCTCTCCAGTCTGTCCAGTCTGTCCAGTCTCTCCAGTCTGTCCAGTCTCTCTAGTCTGTCCAGTCTCTCTAGTCTCTCTAGTCTGTCCAGTCTGTCCAGTCTCTCCAGTCTCTCCCGTCTCTCCAGTCTCTCTAGTCTGTCCAGTCTGTCCCGTCTCTCCAGTCTGTCTTAATTATCCGTTATTTAATTAACCTATTAGTATATAGTATACAGTCTCTCCAGTCTGTCCAGTCTGTCCAGTCTGTCAACCCGCTCCAGTCTGTCTTAATTATCCGTTATTTAATTAACCTATTAGTATATAGTATACAGTCTCTCCAGTCTGTCCAGTCTGTCCAGTCTCTCCAGTCTGTCCAGTCTCTCCAGTCTGTCCAGTCTCTCTAGTCTGTCCAGTCTCTCTAGTCTCTCTAGTCTGTCCAGTCTGTCCAGTCTCTCCAGTCTCTCCCGTCTCTCCAGTCTCTCTAGTCTGTCCAGTCTGTCCAGTCTCTCCCGTCTCTCCCGTCTGTCCCGTCTCTCCAGTCTCTCCAGTCTCTCCAGTCTCTCCAGTCTCTCCCGTCTGTCCAGTCTGTCCAGTCTGTCTAGTCTCTTTAGTCTCTTTAGTCTCTTTAGTCTCTCTAGTCTCTCTAGTCTGTCCAGTCTCTCCAGTCTGTCCAGTCTGTCCAGTCTCTCCAGTCTGTCCAGTCTGTCCAGTCTGTCCAGTCTCTCCCGTCTCTCCAGTCTCTCCAGTCTGTCCAGTCTGTCTTAATTATCCGTCATTTAATTAACCTATTGGATAACCAGTGGTGGAAAACGTACATAATTGTCCTACTTGAGTAAAAGTCAAGAAACCTTAATAGGAAATGACTCAAGTAAAAATGCACCCGGTAAAATACTACTTGAGTAAAAGTCTAAAAGTACGTATTTGGTTATAAATATGATTCAGTATCAAATGTAATCGAAAAAATATACTTAAGTATCAAAAGTATAAATCCTTTCAAATCCCTATTAAGCAAACCAGATGGCACCATTTATTTTTTATTTATTGGTTTCTGAAGCAGCTGGAATGATTTAGTCACTTGTCAGCACAGTGGTAAAAAATAAGATACAAAACACCGTTATATACTGTAAACACGTACAACAGCTAACACCATTATATACTGTAAACACGTACAACAGCTAACACCATTATATACTGTAAACACATACAACAGCTAACACCATTATATACTGTAAACACGTACAACAGCTAACACCATTATATACTGTAAACACATACAACAGCTAACACCATTATATACTGTAAACACGTACAACAGCTAACACCATTATATACTGTAAACACGTACAACAGCTAACACCATTATATACTGTAAACACATACAACAGCTAACACCATTATATACTGTAAACACGTACAACAGCTAACACCATTATATACTGTAAACACATACAACAGCTAACACCATTATATACTGTAAACACATACAACAGCTAACACCATTATATACTGTAAACACGTACAACAGCTAACACCATTATATACTGTAAACACATACAACAGCTAACACCATTATATACTGTAAACACGTACAACAGCTAACACCATTATATACTGTAAACACATACAACAGCTAACACCATTATATACTGTAAACATGTACAACAGCTAACACCATTATATACTGTAAACACATACAACAGCTAACACCATTATATACTGTAAACACATACAACAGCTAACACCATTATATACTGTAAACACGTACAACAGCTAACACCATTATATACTGTAAACACATACAACAGCTAACACCATTATATACTGTAAACACGTACAACAGCTAACACCATTATATACTGTAAACACATACAACAGCTAACACCATTATATACTGTAAACACGTACAACAGCTAACACCATTATATACTGTAAACACATACAACAGCTAACACCATTATATACTGTAAACACGTACAACAGCTAACACCATTATATACTGTAAACACATACAACAGCTAACACCATTATATACTGTAAACACATACAACAGCTAACACCGTTATATACTGTAAACACATACAACAGCTAACACCATTATATACTGTAAACACATACAACAGCTAACACCGTTATATACTGTAAACACATACAACAGCTAACACCATTATATACTGTAAACATGTACAACAGCTAACACCATTATATACTGTAAACACGTACAACAGCTAATACCATTATATACTGTAAACACGTACAACAGCTAACACCATTATATACTGTAAACACATACAACAGCTAACACCATTATATACTGTAAACACATACAACAGCTAACACCATTATATACTGTAAACACGTACAACAGCTAACACCATTATATACTGTAAACATGTACAACAGCTAACACCATTATATACTGTAAACACATACAACAGCTAACACCATTATATACTGTAAACACGTACAACAGCTAACACCATTATATACTGTAAACACGTACAACAGCTAACACCATTATATACTGTAAACACATACAACAGCTAACACCATTATATACTGTAAACACGTACAACAGCTAACACCATTATATACTGTAAACACGTACAACAGCTAACACCATTATATACTGTAAACACGTACAACAGCTAACACCATTATATACTGTAAACACGTACAACAGCTAACACCATTATATACTGTAAACACATACAACAGCTAACACCGTTATATACTGTAAACACATACAACAGCTAACACCGTTATATACTGTAAACATGTACAACAGCTAACACCATTATATACTGTAAACACGTACAACAGCTAACACCATTATATACTGTAAACATGTACAACAGCTAACACCATTATATACTGTAAACATGTACAACAGCTAACACCATTATATACTGTAAACACGTACAACAGCTAACACCATTATATACTGTAAACACATACAACAGCTAACACCATTATATACTGTAAACATGTACAACAGCTAACACCATTATATACTGTAAACACGTACAACAGCTAACACCATTATATACTGTAAACACGTACAACAGCTAACACCATTATATACTGTAAACACGTACAACAGCTAACACCATTATATACTGTAAACACATACAACAGCTAACACCGTTATATACTGTAAACACATACAACAGCTAACACCATTATATACTGTAAACACGTACAACAGCTAACACCGTTATATACTGTAAACACGTACAACAGCTAACACCGTTATATACTGTAAACACGTACAACAGCTAACACCATTATATACTGTAAACACGTACAACAGCTAACACCATTATATACTGTAAACACATACAACAGCTAACACCATTATATACTGTAAACACGTACAACAGCTAACACCATTATATACTGTAAACACGTACAACAGCTAACACCGTTATATACTGTAAACACGTACAACAGCTAACACCATTATATACTGTAAACACGTACAACAGCTAACACCATTATATACTGTAAACACATACAACAGCTAACACCGTTATATACTGTAAACACATACAACAGCTAACACCATTATATACTGTAAACACGTACAACAGCTAACACCATTATATACTGTAAACACGTACAACAGCTAACACCATTATATACTGTAAACACATACAACAGCTAACACCGTTATATACTGTAAACACATACAACAGCTAACACCGTTATATACTGTAAACACATACAACAGCTAACACCGTTATATACTGTAAACACATACAACAGCTAACACCGTTATATACTGTAAACATGTACAACAGCTAACACCATTATATACTGTAAACACATACAACAGCTAACACCATTATATACTGTAAACATGTACAACAGCTAACACCATTATATACTGTAAACACATACAACAGCTAACACCATTATATACTGTAAACACATACAACAGCTAATACCATTATATACTGTAAACACGTACAACAGCTAACACCATTATATACTGTAAACACATACAACAGCTAACACCATTATATACTGTAAACACGTACAACAGCTAACACCATTATATACTGTAAACACATACAACAGCTAACACCATTATATACTGTAAACACGTACAACAGCTAACACCATTATATACTGTAAACACATACAACAGCTAACACCATTATATACTGTAAACACATACAACAGCTAACACCATTATATACTGTAAACATGTACAACAGCTAACACCATTATATACTGTAAACACATACAACAGCTAACACCATTATATACTGTAAACACATACAACAGCTAACACCATTATATACTGTAAACACGTACAACAGCTAACACCATTATATACTGTAAACACGTACAACAGCTAACACCATTATATACTGTAAACACGTACAACAGCTAACACCATTATATACTGTAAACACATACAACAGCTAACACCATTATATACTGTAAACACATACAACAGCTAACACCATTATATACTGTAAACACATACAACAGCTAACACCGTTATATACTGTAAACACGTACAACAGCTAACACCATTATATACTGTAAACACGTACAACAGCTAACACCATTATATACTGTAAACACATACAACAGCTAACACCGTTATATACTGTAAACACGTACAACAGCTAACACCATTATATACTGTAAACACGTACAACAGCTAACACCGTTATATACTGTAAACACGTACAACAGCTAACACCATTATATACTGTAAACATGTACAACAGCTAGCGATATTTAGACCACAATGCAGCACTAGACATTCTATATTATACTACAGCATCAGTCTAACTGATTAGGAACGTTGTGTTGGTTGAATGTTCCAGGCAGGTTCCAGAATGTTCCTCAGCTGGTCAACATCTTCTTGTGTTGGGTAATGGCAGCTGGTTTAGCAAGCTTTGGCGCTGTGGCGATGGCGGCAGCGATGCTGGGTTTGGGAGGGCTGTGACTCTGGCTGCTTGTCTGGTCCTTTCTGCACTCCACAGCCAGGTGGACAAGCCTCTTGTACACTTTACCCACCACCCACTACTTCAATCTCTTGCAGAAGATGTGTTTGTACTGCAAGTCACCTGGAAAAAAGGGTACAGTAGACTGGCATGTGATTTCTTACACTCAGAGTCAATGGCGCATTGTGATGGGCTGTTAGCAAAGATGTGAACAGTTTGAGGGGGGGCTTGACTTGTAGACAGTCTAATCATGTATTGTTGTGTATGAGCACCTACAGTTGTGCTGTTGAGTAGACATGCACTGCCAACAATGGAGTGAATAGACCAGATAGACAGCCCCTCTCCCCCATGCTAAAGAACTGACTGCAAGAGTGTGAAAAGTTTCAGGTGCACTTATCTTGTAGACAGTTTAGTGTATTGGGCATACTAACCTACACACCCACCCCCAACAGACACCAGTCAGTCACCCACACCATGCCCTCGTTACCATGCCCTCGTTACCATGCCCTCGTTACCATGCCCTCGTTACCATGCCCTCGTCACCATGCCCTCGTCACCATGCCCTCGTCACCATGCCCTCGTTACTAATATATTTGGACATCAAGCTTTGCATGAACAATCAAATTAGCCTCCATAATACAATAACCACTGTAGAAGTTATAGCCTACTTGTGAACACACCAACTTTGACAACTAGACATGTTTACTGTATGTGTCACGCCCTGACCTTAGAGATCCTTTTTATGTCTCTGTTTCGGTTGGTCAGAGCGTGAGTTTGGGTGGGCATTCTATGTCTGGTGTTCTATGTTGTCCTTGTGTTGTATTTCTGTGTGTTTGGCCTGGTATGGTTCTCAATCAGAGGCAGCTGTCTATCGTTGTCTCTGATTGAGAACCATACTTAGGTAGCCTGTTCTCACCTGTGTTTGTGGGTAGTTGTTTCCTGTTTTTGTGCTTGTTTCACCATTCAGGACTGTTTCGGTTTTCGTTGTCATTCACTTTGTTATTTTTGTCTTTTTTTTCGTGTTCTGTTATATTAAAATAACATGGACACTTACCACGCTGCATTTTGGTCCGATCCTTCTTATTCCTCATCAGAAGAGGAAGACAATCGTTACAGGATGCTCCAGTGTGTTTATTTACTCATCTTGGAAAGCGTTTTACATTTAGAAGGTGACGTCCACTCGGAAAGTATTCAGGCCCTTTGACTTTTTCCCCATTTTGTTATGTTACAGCCTTATTCTAAAATGGATTGAATTAAATTTTTTCATAATTAATCTACACACAATATCCCATAATGACAAAGTGAAAACAAGTTTTAAGAATTTTTGCTAATTTAATAAAACTTAAAAACAGAAATACCTTATTTACGTAAGTATTCAGACCCTTTGTTATGAGACACTTTGTTATGAGACTGTTTCCATTGATCATCCTTGAGATGTTTCTACAACTTGATTGGAGTCCACCTGTGGGAAATTCAATTGATTGGACATGATTTGGAAAGGTACACTCCTGTCTATATAAGGTCCCACAGTTGACAGTGTATGTCAGAGCAAAAACCTGTGGACAGATCACAGATCTGGGGAAGGGTACCAAAACATTTCCACAGCATTGAAGGTCCCCAAGAACACAGTGACCTCCATCATTATTAAATGGAAGAAGGTCGGAACCACCAAGACTCTTCCCAGAGCTGGCCGCCCAGCCAAACTAAGCAATCGGGGGAGAAGGGCCTTGGTCAGGGAGGTGACCAAGAACCCCGATGGTCACTCTGACAGAGCTCCAGAGTTCCTCAGTGGAGATGGGAGAACCTTCCAGAAGGACAACCATCTCTGCAGCACTCCACCAATCAGGCCTTTATTGTAGAGTGGCCAGACAGAAGCCACTCCTCAGTAAAAGGTACACGACAGCCCGCTTAGAGTCTGCCAAAAGGCACCTAAAGGACTCTCAGACTATGAGAAACAAGATTCTCTGTTCTGATAAAATCAAGAATGAACTCTTCGGCCTGAATGTCAAGTGTTTGTCTGGAGGAAACCTGGCACCATCTTTACGGTGAAGCATGGTGGTGGCAGCATCATGCTGTGGGGATGTTTTTCAGCGGCAGGGACTGGGAGACTAGTCAGGATCGAGGCAAAGATGAACCGAGCAAAGTACAGAGAGATCCTTGATGAAAACCTGCTCCAGAGCACTCAGGACCTCAGACTGGGGGTGAAGGTTCACCTTCCAACAGGACAACGACCCTAAGCACACAGCCAAGACAACGCAGGAGTGGCTTTGGGACAAGTCTCTGAATGTCCTGGAGTGATCCAGCCAGAGCCTGGACTTAAACCCGATGGAATATCTCTGGAGAGCCCTGAAAATAGCTGTGCAGCGATGCTTCCTATCCAACCTGACAGAGCTTGAGAGAATCTGCAGAGAACGATGGGAAAAACTCCCCCCCCAAAAAGCTTGTAGCCTCATACCCAAGAAGACTCGAGGCTGTAATCGCTGCCAAAGGGGTTTCAACAATGTACTGAGTAAAGGGTCTGAATACTTATGTCAATATTTCTGTTTTTTATTTCAGATTTTTTTATTGTGTGTAAATTGATGAGGGAAGAAAACTATTTAATACATTTTAGAATAAGGTTGTAAAGTAAATAACAGTCAAAGGGTCTGAATACTTTTACGAATGCACTGTATAGTCACATTAGCCTCTGTGGTAGGTAGTTAGCTAGTTTGTTAGCTAGCTATCTAACGGTTAGCTAATGTAACCTAACAAAGCTAATGTTAGCTTGCAAAGTTACAAATCACATTGCCAGATAGCAGCTCGATAATTTCATTGATATGGAATGTCAAGCCAGCTTATTATGAAAGCTAGCTAGATTTTGGTTTAGATAAATAAATGTAGTTTTCTAGCTAGCTAGTTAGCTAGGTAACATTAGCTACCCTTAACTCAGCTTGTCCTCTTTTCTGCTGATCGGATGCCTTCCTCTTTGAAGTGAAGGGGAAAATCGATGGAACAGCATCACTTTTCAACTTTCGACGACCTGGTAACTCCATCAGTTGAGACTTCAATTCCGTTTTGAAATCTTCTGTCTGAAAGTACTGGCTACAAACACAGACATTTTGATATTTTTACACTTCGATGGGGTGGTCCTCCATGTCGTGAAATCGCAATGAATTCTGAATATTGTAGTTTGCTTACAACCAGGAAATGTAGCTGGCCCGTTTCTACTGGTGAGATGCAGATTTAATTTCCTATATAAACTATTTTTAATTACTATTGAAAACTGAGACATTTACTACTGTTTGTCTATTCAAAATCACTATTGGTCTGTCAAACACTTCAAAATCTCCTGGTCTGTCAAACACTGCTCTATCTCTGTCACCTTTCACCTCAGATGGGATGTCTCCTGGTCTGACAAACACCTCTCTGTCTCTGTCACCTTTCACCTCAGATGGGATGTCTCCTGGTCTGGTAAACACCTCTCTATCTCTGTCACCTTTCTCCTCAGATGGGATGTCTCCTGGTCTGGTAAACACCTCTCTATCTCTGTCACCTTTCACCTCAGATGGGATGTCTCCTGGTCTGGTAAACACCTCTCTAACTGTCAACTTTCACCTCAGATGGGATGTCTCCTGGTCTGACAAACACCGCTCTGTCTCTGTCACCTTTCACCGCAGGTGCGGAAGTGCGAGAAACCCCCCCAGATATCTCTAGGTTAAACTGACAGATATTGATGTGGATCTGTTTATTATTTTACTTAGATTGACGCACCGCTGCATCAATCGACTCTACGGGGCTAACCGAAACAGGTCTACAATAGATAAAAATGCAGAATATGTTACAACTACCCCGGTCTCCCCTTACTAATAGTGAGCAAGCAACTTCCAAACTATTTCCCCCACTCTTCTCTACCAAGGAAATTCTAACAAGACAAAGTTTGAGGATATTGAATGTAAGTAAAGGATAGTAAAGTAGGAAAGCCATGTTTCAATAGGATATGAATGTGTCATGAAAGGAGTGTGGATATTTGACCTGGTGAAGCGTTTTTATGCACTGACTGAATTGGGGGATGTTAATGTGTACAGTATATGACAATAAAAAATGTTTTTTTTTACTCCACCGGTCTCTGGAAGATATTAGGAGTCCTCATTGTCCGACACTGAGACACTCAATATGTGGTCTGGAGACCGGACTGGATTACCACAACAGTGTTTAAAAGGACCAGCTGTGATGGAACACTGGCAGATTCTAGAACACTGGCAGATTCTAGAACACTGGCAGATTCTAGAACACTGGCAGTTCTGAGAAGACTGATTTGACAGTAGCAGACTTTTCTAACCACAAACTGTCCACTATCCAGGGTAGTAGCAGGCTACTGTGTGAAGTCTAACAAACACAGAACAGACATGGAACAGGAACCTTCTATCTCCATGGGAACAGAGCCTCAAGGCCTTCTGGGTTCTAACTCTCTCTGATACATCCTGGTCCCCCGCAGCGCTGTAGTTTCCTCTCCTCTCATAGATTTACAGCCTCTCAACAGGCAACTAACGGCCAGTGTTGGAGTGTAGAGAGCTACATGTAACCCTAACCCTAACTATATTTTGCAGTAGCTCAGCCTGGTCTCAGAGAAAAATGTATTATATTTGACTAAAATCCATGCCACTCCATTTAGTATGATATGTTACTTTAAGTTAGGTTACATTACATTGGCCTAACCCTAACCCTTTATCTATCTACTAAACCTAACCCTTTAACTAACCCTAACCCTAACCCTTCCCCTAACCCTTTAACTAACCCTAACCCCAACCCTAACCCTTTAACCTAACCCTAACCTTAACACTTTAACCTAACTCAAAACCCTAACCTTAACCCTTTAATAAGGGGACTCTTCTCTAGGTTAATTTCCTTGCAGGTTAGGGCTTTGTGATGGAAGGTCTGGGCATCGCTTTTGCCTTGACACAATCCTGTCTCGGAGCTCTACGGACAAATCCGTCGACCTCATGGCTTGGTTTTTGCTCTAACATACACTGTCAAATGTGGGACCTTATATAGACAGGAGTGTACCTTTCCATATCATGTCCAATCAATTGAATTTACCACAGGTGGACTCCAATCAATTTGTAGAAACATCTCAAGGATGATCAATGGAAACAGGATGCAATTGAGTTCAATTTCGAGTCTCATAGTAAAGGGTCTGAATACTTATGTAAATATCAAATCAAATCAAATGTATTTATATAGCCCTTCTTACATCAGCTGATATCTCAAAGTGCTGTACTCAGCCTAAATCCCCAAACAGCAAGCAATGCAGGTGTAGAAGCACGGTGGCTAGGAAAAACTCCCTAGAAAGGCCAAAACCTAGGAAGAAACATAGTGAGGAACCAGGCTATGAGGGGTGGCCAGTCCTCTTCTGGCTGTGCCGGGTGGAGATTATAACAGAACATGGCCAAGATGTTCAAATGTTCATAAATGACCAGCATGGTCAAATAATAATAATCACAGTGGTTGTTGAGGGTGCAGCAAGTCAGCACCTCAGGAGTAAATGTCAGTTGGCTTTTCATAGCCGATCATTAAGAGTATCTCTACCGCTCCTGCTGTCTCCAGAGAGTTGAAAAGAGCAGGTCTGGGACAGGTAGCACGTCCAGTGAACGGGTCAGGGTTCCATAGCCGCAGGCAGAACAGTTGAAACTGGAGCAGCAGCACGGCCAGGTGGACTAGGGACAGCAAGGAGTCATCATGCTAGGTAGTCCTGAGGCATGGTCCTAGGGCTCAGGTCCTCCAAGAAAAAGAAAGAAAGAGAGAAAGAGAGAATTAGAGAGAGCATACTTAAATTCACACAGGACACCGGATAAGACAAGAGAAGTACTCCAGATATAACAGACAGACCCTAGCCCCCCGACACATAAACTACTGCAGCATAAATACTGGAGGCTGAGACAGGAGGGGTCAGGAGACACTGTGGCCCCATCCGATGATACCCCCAGACAGGGCCAAACAGGAAGGATATAACCCCACCCACTTTGCCAAAGCACAGCCCCCACACCACTAAAGGGATATCTTCAACCACCAACTTACCATCCTGAGACAAGGCCGAGTATAGCCCACAAAGATCTCCGCCATGGCACAACCCAAGGGGGGGCGCCAACCCAGACAGGAAGATCACGTCAGTGACTCAACCCACTCAAGTGACGCACCCCTCCTAGGGACGGCACGGAAGAGCACCAGTAAGCCAGTGACTCAGCCCCTGTAATAGGGTTAGAGGCAGAGAATCCCAGTGGAGAGAGGGGAACCGGCCAGGCAGAGACAGCAAGGGCATTTCGTTGCTCCAGAGCCTTTCCGTTCACCTTCACACTCCTGGGCCAGACTACACTCAATCATATGACCCACTGAAGAGATGAGTCTTCAGTAAAGACTTAAAAGGTTGAGACCGAGTCTGCGTCTCTCACATGGGTAGGCTGACCATTCCATAAAAATTGAGCTCTATAGGAGAAAGCCCTGCCTCCAGCTGTTTGCTTAGAAATTCTAGGGACAGTTAGGAGGCCTGCGTCTTGTGACCGTAGTGTACGTGTAGGTATGTACGGCAGGACCAAATCGGAAAGATAGGTAGGAGCAAGCCCATGTAATGCTTTGTAGGTTAGCAGTAAAACCTTTAAAACAGCCCTTGCCTTAACAGGAAGCCAGTGTAGGGAGGCTAACACTGGAGTAATATGATCAAATTTTGGGGTTCTAGTCAGGATTCTAGGAAGGATTTCAGGAAGGTAGTGAGTTGCTGCGCAACAACTTTTTCATTTTTTTTTGAGAGGAATGGAAGATTCGATATAGGCCGATAGGTTTTTATATTTTCTGGGTCAAGGTTTGGCTTTTTCAAGAGAGGCTTTATTACTGCCACTTTTAATGAGTTTGATACACATCCGGTGGATAGAGTGCCGTTTATTATTTTCAACATAGGAGGGCCAAGCACAGGAAGCAGCTCTTTCAGTAGTTTAGTTGGAATAGGGTCCAGTATGCAGCTTGAAGGTTTAGAGGCCATGATTATTTTCATCATTGTGTCAAGAGATTTAGTACTAAAACACTTAAGTGTCTCTCTTGATCCTAGGTCCTGGCAGTGTTGTGCAGACTCAGAACAGCTGAGCTATGGAGGAATACACAGATTTAAAGAGGAATTTAAAGAGGAAATATGGTATTTCTGTAATACAGCAAAAATTTCAAAAACCTGTTTTCACTTTGTCATTATGGGGTGACACCCCCCCCCCCCCCCCTTTGTTTTTACTCTGCTGCTACTCGCTGTTTATTATTAATGCATAGTCACTTCACACCCACCTACATGTACAAATTACCTCAACTAAACTGTACCCCGCACACTGACTCGGTACCGGTACCCCCTGAATATAGACTTTTATTGTGTTACTTTTAATTACATTTTTTACTTTAGTTTATTTAGAAAATATTTTCTTAACTTTTATTTCTTGAACTGTATTGTTGGTTAAGGGCTTGTAAGTAAGCATTTCACTGTAAGGTCTACACCTGTTGTATTCGGCGCATATAACAAATAACATTTGATTTGATTTGATCAACAACACAGGCTTTTTTTGGGTTGAAGGGTTTGTATTTTGTCCTGTAGCTCATCCAATGTAATTGGAGAATCCAATGTGTTCTGGTAGTCTTTAACAGCTGATTCTAAGATTTATAAATTGTCATATAGATGTTTTTGCTGTTTGTTCTTTGATATCAAATCAAATGTATTTATATAGCCCTTCTTACATCAGCTGATATCTCAAAGTGCTGTACAGAAACCCAGTCTAAAACCCCAAACAGCAAGCAATGCAGGTGTAGAAGCACCAATCGAGCCCAACATTACATTTCAAATGTCATTATGTCATATTATGTATATATACACGGTGTTGTAACGATGTGCAAATGGTTAAAATACAAAAGGGAAAATATATAAACATAAATATGGGTTGTATTTACAATGGTGTTTGTTCTTCACTGGTCGCCCTTTTCTTGTGGCAACAGGTCACAAATCTTGCTGCTGTGATGGCACACTGTGGTATTTCACCCAGTAGATTTGGGAGTTTATCAATATTGGGTTTGTTTTCTAATTCTTTGTGGATCTGTGTAATCTGAGGGAAATATGTGTCTCTAATATGGTCATACATTTGGCAGGAGGTTAGGAAGTGCAGCTCAGTTTCCACCTCATTTTGTGAGCAGTGAGCACATAGCCTGTCTTCTCTTGAGAGCCAGGTCTGCCTGCGGCGGCCTTTCTCAATAGCAAGGCTATGCTCACTGAGTCTGTACATAGTCAGATCATCAAACAAACTCTCTCTCTCTCTCTCTCTCTCTCTCTCTCTCTCTCTCTCTCTCTCTCTCTCTCTCTCTCTCTCTCTCTCTCTCTCTCTGAATGGGAAACATATGTTAACATTACCAAACGAAGTGAAATAGATAATAAACAACAAATAGCATTCTAGTTCACTCTGTTTTTTGGTTAATTCTTTCCAGTGTGTCAAATAATTATCTATTTGTTTTCTCGTCATGCAAAGCATGAGAAGACTTCGCATTTGTTTTGGTTTATTTGTTTGTCAATTAGGGTGTCAGGGTGAATACGTCATTTCGTAAATAGACAATTTGACATTTGCTCAGTACATTTTTTTCACTGAGGAAATGTATGAGTCTGCTGTTAATGCTAATGCAGATGATTTTCCCAAGGTTGCTGTAGACGCATATCCCACAGTAGTTATTGGGGTCAAATGTTCTCCACCTTTGTGGATTGGGGTGATCAGTCCTTGGTTCCAAATATTGGGGAAGATGCCAGAGCTGAGGATGATGTTAGAGTTTTAGTATAGCCAATTGGAATTTGTTGTCTGTACATTTGATCATTTCATCGAGGATACGATCAACCCCACAGGCCTTTTTGGGTGGGAGGGTTTTTATTTTGTCCTGTAGTTCATTCAATGTAATTGGAGAATCCAATGGTGTCACGATCGTGTGGACGGACCAAGGCGCAGCGGGATATGAATACATCTTCTCTTTATTTTAATGACGAAGATGAACACGAAACGAAACACTTATACAAACTAAACAAAACAACAAACGTGAAGCTACAAACGAAAGTGCACACACACAGGCTACAAACGTTCAACATAGACAATTACCCACAAACATCTAAAGCCTATGGCTACCTTAAATATGGCTCCCAATCGGAGACAACAATAACCAGCTGTCTCTGATTGAGAACCAAATCAGGCAACCATAGACTTTCCTAAACACCTACACTCAACCATAGACAATACTAGACACATACACTCCACACAAACCCATACACTAAAACCAACACCCCCTTTACCATAATAAACACCCAAAACACAAACATACCCCATGTCACACCCTGACCTAACTAAAATAATAAAGAAAACAAAGAATACTTAAGGCCAGGGCGTGACAAATGGGTTCTGGTAGTCTTTGATAGTTGATTCTAAGATTTGTATTTGATCATCTACAGTGGGGAGAACAAGTATTTGATACACTGCAGGTTTTCCTACTTACAAAGCATGTAGAGGTCTGTAATTTTTATCATAGGTACACTTCAACTTTGAGAGACGGAATCTAAATAAAAAATCCAGAAAATCACATTGTATGATTTTTAAGTAAACCTGCAAAATCGGCAGTGTATCAAATACTTGTTCTCCCCACTGTAGATGTTTTTGCTGTTTGTTCTATGTTATAGGGCCAAAAAGATTGGAGAAGTGGTTTACAATACAATACAACTCTATTTTCGATAGATAACTCTCTGTGTTGTTGTTTGTTTAGTGTTTCCAATTTTTCCAGAAGTGGTTGGAGTCTATGGATTCTTCAATTACATTGAGCTGATTTCTGACGTGCTGTTCATTCTTTTTCCGTAGTGTATTTCTGTATTGTTTTAATGATTCACCATAGTGAAGGCATAGACTCAGGTTTTCTGGGTCTCTATGTTTTTGGTTGGATAAGTTTCAAAAAAAAATCTTAGGTTTTTGCATTCTTCATCAAACCATGTGTCATTGTTAATTTTCTTCGGTTTTCTGTTTGACATTTTTAGATTTGATAGGGAAGCTCTCTCTCTTTTTCACTCTTTCATTCCCTCCCTCTGTCTCTATCTCTTTCTCTCTCTCTCTCTTTCTCACTCTCTCTCGCTCATTCTCTCTTTCAAAACACCTGCTCCCTCTGGCCGGTTGCCAGATCACACAAAAAAAAAAAATGCAAATGTCAAGCTTTTCCAACCTCTCAGAGAAGAAGCCAAAACACAAAATAAAGAATGTCTGAGGTGACGAAACCAGATATAACTTTCAGTCTATTCCGTACTACATTTGACAAGGGGCCTAACAAAGGGAATCCTCGGGAATGGGTTGCCGTTTGGGACACAGATCTTGTTCGTCTGATGAAACATTTAAGTTGTTTAAAGGATGTGCGGCCGCCAAATAAAGGCACACGTGTTATACATAAAAAAACATAAAAGCAGCACATTACTGAGAACATTGATCCTCTGATTTACAAGTCAGACGCTATATTAAACTATCAAACTTTACACTATTAATATAACAACATCTGTACTGAAATACACTTATGGGTGTAATGTCTTATGTCTTATGTCTTATGTCTTATGTCTTATGTCTTATGTCTTATGTCGGCCTTGTCTCAGGATGGTAATGTCTTTAATTCGTCTTTGAGACATTCTGCTGTGTTTCCATGCTGACAAAAAAAAATTGTTGACGAGAATTTATCTCAGCTCAGTATTATAGTATTTTATATATTATATATATATATATATATATAGTATTATATATAGTATTTATCTCAGCTCAGCTCAGGCCTTGTGCATACATCTGGTAAACCTTTTCCCCATTATATTTGTATATGAATTACTTCTTATAGGAGATGCTCTTATCCTAAGTGACTGGATACAATCAGCACCGGCATCAACGCTGCACTACTCAGGAACAGAGATGGCCCCAGCCCTCCAAAAAAGAGCAGAGATGGCCCCAGCCCTCCAGAAAGGAGCAGAGATGGCCCCAGCCCTCCAGAAAGGAGCAGAGATGGCCCCAGCCCTCCAGAAAGGAGCAGAGATGGCCCCAGCCCTCCAGAAAGGAGCAGAGATGGCCCCAGCCCTCCAGAAAGGAGCAGAGATGGCCCCAGCCCTCCAGAAAGGAGCAGAGATGGCCCCAGCCCTCCAGAAAGGAGCAGAGATGGCTCCAGCCCTCCTGAAAGGAGCAGAGACGGCCCCAGCCCTCCTGAAAGAAGCAGAGATGGCCCCAGCCCTCCTGAAAGGAGCAGAGATGGCCCCAGCCCTCCTGAAAGAAGCAGAGATGGCCCCAGCCCTCCTGAAAGGAGCAGAGATGGCCCCAGCCCTCCTGAAAGGAGCAGAGATGGCCCCAGCCCTCCAGAAAGGAGCAGAGATGGCCCCAGCCCTCCAGAAAGGAGCAGAGATGGCCCCAGCCCTCCAGAAAGGAGCAGAGATGGCCCCAGCCCTCCAGAAAGGAGCAGAGATGGCCCCAGCCCTCCAGAACGGAGCAGAGAAGGCCCCAGCCCTCCAGAACGGAGCAGAGATGGCCCCAGCCCTCCAGAACGGAGCAGAGAAGGCCCCAGCCCTCCAGAACGGAGCAGAGATGGCCCCAGCCCTCCAGAACGGAGCAGAGATGGCCCCAGCCCTCCAGAAAGGAGCAGAGATGGCCCCAGCCCTCCAGAAAGGAGCAGAGATGGCACCAGCACTTCCGGGTTGGAGCGAGCGGTCGCATTCGCGCTTTGGTCCGCAGGTAGTATAACTTTTCATTACTTTTCATTACATTTCATTACATTTCATTATAGTACAACGGTTTGATTTGTCTAATCTTAGCAATTTCTTCTTAGCTAGCTACATAGCCGTCTTTGTATCAAAAATAATTGCGTAATTATCGTATTACGTCGTCCTAACGCAGTCTACACTGCTATCTGCCCAGCAGCTAGCCAGCTAGCAAACGTCCACCGTCTACCGAATAGCAGCACTGTAGCAACTATTACACTCAACTGAACGACTTGATTAGTGTAGTGTTAGCTAGCTACATAGTTGTCTTTGCTGTCTTCGTATCCAAGATAATTGTGTAGTTTAGAGTGTGTAGTTTTAGAGTGATTATCTTAATTTACCGAGGTTAGCTAGCCAGCTATTTGTCGTCCTTAACATAGGAGACACTGCTAGCTAGCCAACAGCTAGCCAACGTCTACCGAATAGAACTTCCGCACTCAACAACCCGGTCGCATTCCGCTTCGCTCCACAGGTAGTATCACATTTTCATTTCATTTCATTACAGTACAACGGTTTGATTTGTTTGATCGTAGCTAGCTACACAGCTAGCTACATAGCCGTCTTTGTATCAAAGATAATTGTGTAGTCTAGAGCGATTTTCTAGGTTAGCTAGCCAGCTACTGTCGTTCTTTTAACGCAACGTAACGTAATCAACACTGCTAGCTAGCCAGCTAGCCCCCGAATAGCAGCACTGTAGAAACTATTACACTCAACGGAACGACTTGATTAGTGTAGTGTCAACAACGCAGCCACTGCCAGCTAGCCTACAAAGTCAACAACGCAGCCACTGCCAGCTAGCCTACTTCAGCAGTACTGTATCATCTTAATCATTCTAGTCAATAAGATTCTTGCTACGTAAGCTTAACTTTCTGAACATTCGAGACGCGTAGTCCACTTGTCATTCCAATCTCCTTTGCATTAGCGTAGTCTCTTCTGTAGCCTGTCAACTATGTGTCTGTCTATCCCTGTTCTCTCCTCTCTGCACAGACCATACAAACGCTCCACACCGCGTGGCCGCGGCCACCCTAATCTGGTGGTCCCAGCGCGCACGACCCACGTGGAGTTCCAGGTCTCCGGTAGCCTCTGGAACTGCCGATCTGCGGCCAACAAGGCAGAGTTCACCTCAGCCTATGCCTCCCTCCAGTCCCTCGACTTCTTGGCACTGACGGAAACATGGATCACCACAGATAACACTGCTACTCCTACTGCTCTCTCTTCGTCCGCCCACGTGTTCTCGCACACCCCGAGAGCTTCTGGTCAGCGGGGTGGTGGCACCGGGATCCTCATCTCTCCCAAGTGGTCATTCTCTCTTTCTCCCCTTACCCATCTGTCTATCGCCTCCTTTGAATTCCATGCTGTCACAGTTACCAGCCCTTTCAAGCTTAACATCCTTATCATTTATCGCCCTCCAGGTTCCCTCGGAGAGTTCATCAATGAGCTTGATGCCTTGATAAGCTCCTTTCCTGAGGACGGCTCACCTCTCACAGTTCTGGGCGACTTTAACCTCCCCACGTCTACCTTTGACTCATTCCTCTCTGCCTCCTTCTTTCCACTCCTCTCCTCTTTTGACCTCACCCTCTCACCTTCCCCCCCTACTCACAAGGCAGGCAATACGCTCGACCTCATCTTTACTAGATGCTGTTCTTCCACTAACCTCATTGCAACTCCCCTCCAAGTCTCCGACCACTACCTTGTATCCTTTTCCCTCTCGCTCTCATCCAACACTTCCCACACTGCCCCTACTCGGATGGTATCGCGCCGTCCCAACCTTCGCTCTCTCTCCCCCGCTACCCTCTCCTCTTCCATCCTATCATCTCTTCCCTCTGCTCAAACCTTCTCCAACCTATCTCCTGATTCTGCCTCCTCAACCCTCCTCTCCTCCCTTTCTGCATCCTTTGATTCTCTATGTCCCCTATCCTCCAGGCCGGCTCGGTCCTCCCCTCCCGCTCCGTGGCTCGACGACTCATTGCGAGCTCACAGAACAGGGCTCCGGGCAGCCGAGCGGAAATGGAGGAAAACTCGCCTCCCTGCGGACCTGGCATCCTTTCACTCCCTCCTCTCTACATTTTCCTCTTCTGTCTCTGCTGCTAAAGCCACTTTCTACCACTCTAAATTCCAAGCGTCTGCCTCTAACCCTAGGAAGCTCTTTGCCACCTTCTCCTCCCTCCTGAATCCTCCTCCCCCTCCCCCCCCTCCTCCCTCTCTGCAGATGACTTCGTCAACCATTTTGAAAAGAAGGTCGACGACATCCGATCCTCGTTTGCTAAGTCAAACGACACCGCTGGTTCTGCTCACACTGCCCTACCCTGTGCTCTGACCTCTTTCTCCCCTCTCTCTCCAGATGAAATCTCGCGTCTTGTGACGGCCGGCCGCCCAACAACCTGCCCGCTTGACCCTATCCCCTCCTCTCTTCTCCAGACCATTTCCGGAGACCTTCTCCCTTACCTCACCTCGCTCATCAACTCATCCCTGACCGCTGGCTACGTCCCCTCCGTCTTCAAGAGAGCGAGTGTTGCACCCCTTCTGAAAAAACCTACACTCGATCCCTCCGATGTCAACAACTACAGACCAGTATCCCTTCTTTCTTTTCTCTCCAAAACTCTTGAACGTGCCGTCCTTGGCCAGCTCTCCCGCTATCTCTCTCAGAATGACCTTCTTGATCCAAATCAGTCAGGTTTCAAGACTAGTCATTCAACTGAGACTGCTCTTCTCTGTATCACGGAGGCGCTCCGCACTGCTAAAGCTAACTCTCTCTCCTCTGCTCTCATCCTTCTAGACCTATCGGCTGCCTTCGATACTGTGAACCATCAGATCCTCCTCTCCACCCTCTCCGAGTTGGGCATCTCCGGCGCGGCCCACGCTTGGATTGCGTCCTACCTGACAGGTCGCTCCTACCAGGTGGCGTGGCGAGAATCTGTCTCCTCACCACGTGCTCTCACCACTGGTGTCCCCCAGGGCTCTGTTCTAGGCCCTCTCCTATTCTCGCTATACACCAAGTCACTTGGCTCTGTCATAACCTCACATGGTCTCTCCTATCATTGCTATGCAGACGACACACAACTAATCTTCTCCTTTCCCCCTTCTGATGACCTGGTGGCGAATCGCATCTCTGCATGTCTGGCAGACATATCAGTGTGGATGACGGATCACCACCTCAAGCTGAACCTCGGCAAGACGGAGCTGCTCTTCCTCCCGGGGAAGGACTGCCCGTTCCATGATCTCGCCATCACGGTTGACAACTCCATTGTGTCCTCCTCCCAGAGCGCTAAGAACCTTGGCGTGATCCTGGACAACACCCTGTCGTTCTCAACTAACATCAAGGCGGTGGCCCGTTCCTGTAGGTTCATGCTCTACAACATCCGCAGAGTACGACCCTGCCTCACACAGGAAGCGGCGCAGGTCCTAATCCAGGCACTTGTCATCTCCCGTCTGGATTACTGCAACTCGCTGTTGGCTGGGCTCCCTGCCTGTGCCATTAAACCCCTACAACTCATCCAGAACGCCGCAGCCCGTCTGGTGTTCAACCTTCCCAAGTTCTCTCACGTCACCCCGCTCCTCCGCTCTCTCCACTGGCTTCCAGTTGAAGCTCGCATCCGCTACAAGACCATGGTGCTTGCCTACGGAGCTGTGAGGGGAACGGCACCTCAGTACCTCCAGGCTCTGATCAGGCCCTACACCCAAACAAGGGCACTGCGTTCATCCACCTCTGGCCTGCTCGCCTCCCTACCACTGAGGAAGTACAGTTCCCGCTCAGCCCAGTCAAAACTGTTCGCTGCTCTGGCCCCCCAATGGTGGAACAAACTCCCTCACGACGCCAGGACAGCGGAATCAATCACCACCTTCCGGAGACACCTGAAACCCCACCTCTTTAAGGAATACCTAGGATAGGATAAAGTAATCCTTCTCAACCCCCCCCCCCCCCTTAAAAGATTTAGATGCACTATTGTAAAGTGGCTGTTCCACTGGATGTCATAAGGTGAATGCACCAATTTGTAAGTCGCTCTGGATAAGAGCGTCTGCTAAATGACTTAAATGTAAATGTAAATGAAAGGAGCAGAGATGGCACCAGCACTCCAGAAAGAGGCAGAGATGGCACCAGCCCTCCAGAAAGGAGCAGAGATGGCCCCAGCCCTCCTGAAAGGAGCAGAGATGGCCCCAGCCCTCCTGAAAGGAGCAGAGATGGCCCCAGCCCTCCTGAAAGGAGCAGAGATGGCACCCCCTCCAGAAAGGAGCAGAGATGGCACCAGCCCTCCAGAAAGGAGCAGAGATGGCGCCAGCCCTCCAGAAAAGAGCAGAGATGGCTCCAGCCCTCCTGAAAGGAGCAGAGATTCAGCCCTCCTGAAAGGAGCAGAGATGGCCCCAGCCCTCCAGAAAGGAGCAGAGATGGCCCCAGCCCTCCAGAACGGAGCAGAGATGGCCCCAGCCCTCCAGAACGGAGCAGAGATGGCACCAGCCCTCCAGAAAGGAGCAGAGATGGCACCAGCCTTCCAGAAAGGAGCAGAGATGGCAACAGCCCTCCAGAAAGGATCAGAGATGGCACCAGCCCTCCAGAAAGGAGCAGAGATGGCACCAGCCCTCCAGAAAGGAGCAGAGATGGCACCAGCCCTCCAGAAAGGAGCAGAGATGGCACCAGCCCTCCAGAAAGGAGCAGAGATGGCACCAGCCCTCCAGAAATGTGCAGAGATGGCACCAGCCCTCCAGAAAGGAGCAGAGATGACACCCCCTCCAGAAAGGTGCAGAGATGGCCCCAGCCCTCCAGAAAGGAGCAGAGATGGCCCCAGCCCTCCAGAAAGGAGCAGAGATGGCACCAGCACTCCAGAAAGGAGCAGAGATGGCACCAGCACTCCAGAAAGAGGCAGAGATGGCACCAGCCCTCCAGAAAGGAGCAGAGATGGCCCCAGCCCTCCTGAAAGGAGCAGAGATGGCCCCAGCCCTCCTGAAAGGAGCAGAGATGGCCCCAGCCCTCCTGAAAGGAGCAGAGATGGCACCCCCTCCAGAAAGGAGCAGAGATGGCACCAGCCCTCCAGAAAGGAGCAGAGATGGCCCCAGCCCTCCAGAAAGGAGCAGAGATGGCCCCAGCCCTCCAGAACGGAGCAGAGATGGCCCCAGCCCTCCAGAAAGGAGCAGAGATGGCTCCAGCCCTCCTGAAAGGAGCAGAGACGGCCCCAGCCCTCCTGAAAGAAGCAGAGATGGCCCCAGCCCTCCTGAAAGGAGCAGAGATGGCCCCAGCCCTCCTGAAAGAAGCAGAGATGGCCCCAGCCCTCCTGAAAGGAGCAGAGATGGCCCCAGCCCTCCAGAAAGGAGCAGAGATGGCCCCAGCCCTCCAGAACGGAGCAGAGATGGCCCCAGCCCTCCAGAACGGAGCAGAGATGGCACCAGCCCTCCAGAAAGGAGCAGAGATGGCACCAGCCTTCCAGAAAGGAGCAGAGATGGCAACAGCCCTCCAGAAAGGATCAGAGATGGCACCAGCCCTCCAGAAAGGAGCAGAGATGGCACCAGCCCTCCAGAAAGGAGCAGAGATGGCACCAGCCCTCCAGAAAGGAGCAGAGATGGCACCAGCCCTCCAGAAAGGAGCAGAGATGGCACCAGCCCTCCAGAAATGTGCAGAGATGGCACCAGCCCTCCAGAAAGGAGCAGAGATGACACCCCCTCCAGAAAGGTGCAGAGATGGCCCCAGCCCTCCAGAAAGGAGCAGAGATGGCCCCAGCCCTCCAGAAAGGAGCAGAGATGGCACCAGCACTCCAGAAAGGAGCAGAGATGGCACCAGCACTCCAGAAAGAGGCAGAGATGGCACCAGCCCTCCAGAAAGTAGCAGAGATGGCCCCAGCCCTCCTGAAAGGAGCAGAGATGGCCCCAGCCCTCCTGAAAGGAGCAGAGATGGCCCCAGCCCTCCTGAAAGGAGCAGAGATGGCACCCCCTCCAGAAAGGAGCAGAGATGGCACCAGCCCTCCAGAAAGGAGCAGAGATGGCCCCAGCCCTCCAGAAAGGAGCAGAGATGGCCCCAGCCCTCCAGAACGGAGCAGAGATGGCCCCAGCCCTCCAGAAAGGAGCAGAGATGGTACCAGCCCTCCAGAAAGGAGCAGAGATGGCACCAGCCCTCCAGAAAGGAGCAGAGATGGCACCAGCCCTCCAGAAAGGAGCAGAGATTGCACCAGCCCTCCAGAAAGGAGCAGAGATGGCACCAGCCCTCCTGAAAGGAGCAGATAGAGCGTTAATCAGGAGCATCATCACATCATCCTGGTTAGAGAGGGTTAATTAGGAGCATCGTTCACATCATCCTGGTTAGAGAGGGTTAATTAGGAGCATCGTTCACATCATCCTGGTTAGAGAGGGTTAATTAGGAGCATCGTTCACATCATCCTGGTTAGAGAGGGTTAATTCGGAGCATCGTTCACATCATCCTGGTTAGAGAGGGTGCCAGCAATCAAATATGGAGTGGAGGATGAGAATGAGGCAGTAGAGAAGTATGTTAGACAGAAACAAGAGGAAGGAGCTGCGTCACGGGTGTATGAGTGTGGCTTGTTTGTCAATCTGGATAACGGCCTGCTGGCAGCTAGTCCCGGCAGACTTGTGAAGGATGAGTCCTCTGTGGATGAACCTTATGGACTGGTGGAGGTGAAATGGAAATGAGTCCACTGGAGTTGGAGGTGAGTGGCCACACAGTCATGGGTGAACAGCGAGTACAGGAGAGGGCTGAGCACGCACCCTTGTGGGGCCCCTGTGTTGAGGATCAGTGAAGTGGAGGTGTTGTTTCCTACCTTCGCCACCTGGGGGGGGGCGGCCCATCAGGAAGTCCAGGACCCAGTTGCACAGGGCGGGGTTGAGACCCAGGGCCTCCAGCTTGATGATGAGTTTGGAGGGTACTATGGTGTTAAATGCTGAGCTGTAGTCAATGAACAGCATTCTCACATAGGTATTCCTCTTGTCCAGATGGGTTAGGGCAGTGTGCAGTGTGATGGCGATTGCGTCGTCTGTGGACCTATTGGGGCGGTATGCAAATTGGAGTGGGTCTAGGGTGTCAGGTAGGGTGGAGGTGATATGATCCATGACTAGTCTCTCAAAGCACTTTATGATGACAGACGTGAGTGCTACGGGGTGACATTTATACGGAACAAAAACATGAACGCAACATGCAACCAATTCTAAGATTTTACTGAGTTACAGTTCAAATAAGGAAATCAAACTCACCTACAGGCGGCGATCACATCTGATTATATCCCCCCTACCCTGCTGTGTCCTAGTCCTCCTATAGACCCTACCCTGCTGTGTCCTAGTCCTCCTACAGTCCCTACCCTACTGTGTCCTAGCCCTCCTATAGTCCCTACCCTGCTGTGTCCTAGTCCTCCTATAGACCCTACCCTGCTGTGTCCTAGTCCTCCTATAGACCCTACCCTGCTGTGTCCTAGTCTTCCTGTAGTCCCTTACCTGCTGTGTCCTAGTCCTCCTATAGACCCTACCCTGCTGTGTCCTAGTCCTCCTATAGACCCTACCCTGCTGTGTCCTAGACCTCCTATACACCCTACCCTGCTGTGTCCTAGTCCTCCTATAGACCCTACCCTGCTGTGTCCTAATCCTCCTTAGGGCCTACCCTGCTGTGTCCTAGTCCTCCTATATACCCTACCCTGCTGTGTCCTAGTCCTCCTATAGACCCTACCCTGCTGTGTCCTAGTCCTCCTATAGACCCTAACCTGCTGTGTCCTAGTCCTCCTATAGACCCTACCCTGCTGTGTCCTAGTCCTCCTATAGACCCTACCCTGCTGTGTCCTAGTCTTCCTATAGACCCTACCCTGATGTGTCCTACTCCTCCTATAGACCCTACCCTGCTGTGTCCTAGTCCTCCTATAGACCCTACCCTGCTGTGTCCTAGTCCTCCTATAGACCCTACCCTGCTGTGTCCTAGTCCTCCTACAGTCCCTACCCTACTGTGTCCTAGCCCTCCTATAGTCCCTACCCTGCTGTGTCCTAGTCCTCCTATAGACCCTACCCTGCTGTGTCCTAGTCCTCCTATAGACCCTACCCTGCTGTGTCCTAGTCTTCCTGTAGTCCCTTACCTGCTGTGTCCTAGTCCTCCTATAGACCCTACCCTGCTGTGTCCTAGTCCTCCTATAGACCCTACCCTGCTGTGTCCTAGACCTCCTATACACCCTACCCTGCTGTGTCCTAGTCCTCCTATAGACCCTACCCTGCTGTGTCCTAATCCTCCTTAGGGCCTACCCTGCTGTGTCCTAGTCCTCCTATATACCCTACCCTGCTGTGTCCTAGTCCTCCTATAGACCCTACCCTGCTGTGTCCTAGTCCTCCTATAGACCCTAACCTGCTGTGTCCTAGTCCTCCTATAGACCCTACCCTGCTGTGTCCTAGTCCTCCTATAGACCCTACCCTGCTGTGTCCTAGTCTTCCTATAGACCCTACCCTGATGTGTCCTACTCCTCCTATAGACCCTACCCTGCTGTGTCCTAGTCCTCCTATAGACCCTACCCTGCTGTGTCCTAGTCCTCCTATATACCCTACCCTGCTGTGTCCTAGTCCTCCTATAGACCCTGCCCTGCTGTGTCCTAGTCCTCCTATAGACCCTACCCTGCTGTGTCCTAGTCCTCCTATAGACCCTACCCTGCTGTGTCCTAGTCCTCCTATAGACCCTACCCTGCTGTGTCCTAGTCCTCCTATAGACCCTACCCTGCTGTGTCGTAGTCCTCCTATAGGCCCTACCCTGCTGTGTCCTAGTCCTCCTATAGACCCTACCCTGCTGTGTCCTAGTCCTCCTATAGACCCTACCCTGCTGTGTCCTAGTCCTCCTATAGACCCTACCCTGCTGTGTCCTAGTCCTCCTATAGACCCTACCCTGCTGTGTCCTAGTCCTCCTATAGACCCTACCCTGCTGTGTCCTAGTCCTCCTATAGTCCCTACCCTGCTGTGTCCTAGTCCTTCTACCCTCCTATAGTCCCTACCCTGCTGTGTCCTAGTCCTTCTACCCTCCTATAGTCCCTACCCTGCTGTGTCCTAGTCCTCCTATAGACCCTACCCTGCTGTGTCCTAGTCCTCCTATAGACCCTGCCCTGCTGTGTCCTAGTGCTCCTATAGACCCTGCCCTGATGTGTCCTAGTCCTCCTATAGACCCTGCCCTGCTGTGTCCTAGTCCTCCTATAGACCCTACCCTGCTGTGTCCTAGTCTTCCTATAGACCCTACCCTGCTGTGTCCTAGTCCTCCTATATACCCTACCCTGCTGTGTCCTAGTCCTCCTATAGACCCTACCCTGCTGTGTCCTAGTCCTCCTATAGTCCCTACCCTGCTGTGTCCTAGTCCTCCTATAGTCCCTACCCTGCTGTGTCCTAGTCCTCCTATAGTCCCTACCCTGCTGTGTCCTAGTCCTTCTACCCTCCTATAGTCCCTACCCTGCTGTGTCCTAGTCCTTCTACCCTCCTATAGTCCCTACCCTGCTGTGTCCTAGTCCTCCTAATTACCCTACCCTGCTGTGTCCTAGTCCTCCTATAGACCCTACCCTGCTGTGTCCTAGTCCTCCTATAGACCCTACCCTGCTGTGTCCTAGTCCTCCTATAGTCCCTACCCTGCTGTGTCCTAGTCCTTCTACCCTCCTATAGTCCCTACCCTGCTGTGTCCTAGTCCTTCTACCCTCCTATAGACCCTACCCTGCTGTCTCCTAGTCCTCCTATAGACCCTACCCTGCACCATCTGGCAATCAGCTTTATGGCTCTGCTCTGCTCTCAACCACCCACACACACACACACACACACACACACACACACACACACACACACACACACACACACACACACACACACACACACACACACACACACACACACACACACACACACACACACACACACACACACACACACACACACACACACACTCTAACACCTTCTCCAGTCAGGCTCCACTGAGGCTGTTTCCATAGAATTATCCAATAACCCCATCAGGGTTCGATTGGGACCAAAACATCAACATGCTGCAGGCAGTGTGTGTGTGTGTGTGTGTGTGTGTGTGTGTGTGTGTGTGTGTGTGTGTGTGTGTGTGTGTGTGTGTGTGTGTGTGTGTGTGTGTGTGTGTGTGTGTGTGTGTGTGTGTGTGTGTGTGTGTGTGTGTGTGTGTGTGTGTGT